>NC_062190.1:5613769-5798769 GCF_912470025.1 Vespa velutina | reverse complement strand
CACATAATTGAAAGACTGCAATTTGAAAGAGGATTACTCGATGGCACCATTCAAGGCCTTACTACGCTACTGGCGCCAGTGAACACAATCGGTACAACATAAACGTTACTATTCAACTTCTCTTCCTCGTTGTTCCTCTCGAATCTTCACACGTTTATCATTTAATCGTATATTCTTTTTTATTCTGTTTTTTTGTTCGTCAATACTCGATATTATCTCTTTCAACACATATATATATGCGAGTGTGTTAGCGCAAAATTAAGTTCAACTCAAACGATACGATTTTTTACTTTTATTAAAAATCAAATCACTTGGTCAACATTTGTACAAACTTGATGAACAAATTCAATCGCTGATCTTTTTTCTCGATGAATTAATATTTTTCTTCTTTTTAATTAAATTCGATTATATATACTGATATATTATATATTATATATATATAAAAAAGGACAAAAAGAAAAGATAAAAATAACGTTAACACAGCTGTGTCTCATCAAGTGGTATGTGCTTGATACATGAAAGAAGAACGCGTGCATATACACATGCATATATTAATACATACATACACATGCTCGCACTCTCATAGCCAAGCCAGATACACAAACACACATGTATAGCTTTCAAGGTCAATCGAGAAAGAGAGTCCAATCGCAAATTGACGTGTCTTGGATTTATCGACGATGCAACGGATTTTCTTCCGTTCACGGAGGATTGCAAGTTCAGTGGTATAACATATTTCTTAGATATATCTTAACAAGTATACCGAACAAAGTACACGATTTATCAACGGAGATATTTTGAAATAAAAGAACAATAAACGTCGAGAAATATTCCGACAATTATGCTATGATCATCGAACGTTTTGTTCATGATTTGTTTGAGCAATCGAATAATATCAAACATTTCTAATATTATTGAGAGGAATAGAAAGAAAGAAAGAAAGAAAAAACAGAGAACAAAAAACAAAAAAAAAAGAAATAAAAAGAGAAAAAGAATCTCAATAATTTGGTTTTTTCCAAATATGAAACTTTGTGCAACGAATTCAATGATATTTTTCATCGGCAGATATCTCTCGAATGAATCATACCAAATACCATATTCTCTTTCTCTTTACTCAACAAAATGACGAGACAAACAGCGAAAGAGGGAGAGAGACATAATTCGATTAGAGGCCGAGCATATTGGAAGCAGCAAGCTGCTCATTTTACCACGTTACATAAGCAACCGTAACGGGAGAGCACTGTTAATGGTTACTTCTTATTGTCGAAGAAGAGAGTTCCTGAAACAACATAGTTTTCATACTATATCGAATGCAAGTTATTCTTAAAATAGGAAAAAAATAAAAAAAACAACAAATCTTTATTTATGTGACTTCGTGATAAGTCATGACTGACCTTGGTTTTATTACGTAAAATAAAGTAGATAAATTAATATACGCACGAATACCAAGTAAAAAGAAAGAAAAAGAAAAAGAAAAAGAAAAATAATATTTACAAGTTGAAGAGAGACAATCATCTAACGAATGTTATAAAAATAAATTCATGATTACTTAAGAGAGAACTTCCTTTAGAAGCACAAAATGGCCGCATTAAAGTCTTTAGAAAAAAATAAATAAATAATAGTCAATGTTGTTGATTTAAGATCGACTCTGCACAAACTGTAAATCTGTTACAGCAACGATGATGTAACACAACGCATTCGCTATGCATCCGTCGTCTCTTCAAAGAAACGTAAAATACCTAGTGTGGAGAATTAGAGTCAGAGTTAGAGTTAGAATTAGAGTTAGAGTTAGAAAGAGAAGGAAGGCTAAAGTTGAATCTGAAACGGTGCACATTATTTATCGGTACTCTGTGAAATCTCGGTCAAATCGTTTTCCATTACTATAGAACTATAACAGGTAGGATTATTTTCGAAGAAATAAAAGGTAAAATAAATTTTACAACGTGTTCCATCTTTAAGACGGAAAACAGTTATCTCGTTCACAATTTATTTTTTTTTAGATAAATGTGTTTCGGATACCATTCTAATCTAAGTTTAATTATTTTCTAATGGCATATTTGTTTAAGAACTTCCGATAAATGTGTTTATTTTGCATTTGGGCTTGTAAGTCCAAACACAGCTAATAAAACAAAATTAGTAATATATTTTAGAGTTCGAGCATTCTGAGATCGTTTTATATTTCGCGAATATATGTATCTGTTTTACGAAATTATTTGAACGAGTGAACAATGTTAACTGATTTCAATCTTAGAGTCGTCTAAACACGACGAGTGATACAGGCATACCACTTTAAAAAAGAAAAGAAAAAAAAATGTATAATTATTATAACATTTTGTTTCTAATCTAAATTACTTTGTCTCTTTATTTCTTTTTCATTTCTTTCTATTAAAGAATAGCAGTGACAGCATCTCGGAACTTCGTTAAGATAGTATCCTAATTTTAAAAGTGAAGATAACGATCTTATCGCAAGGTCAGCATATTACTCCTTTGGCACGTGCTCGAGTATATCCATCTACTTGGTTTTCATTATCACTCCTTTCGCGTTCTTGTATCACGCAAGAAACGGATCTCGGAATTTAAGTAGATCACGTGATCTCTGTTGTAAAAACATCGATTTTTTCCCCATTGTTTCTAATAATTCCTATTGTTTTGATTATCTAACGTTATTCACATAATAACAAATCAATTTTCCTTATCTTTCTCTTACACAAAAAAAAAAAAAAAACAAACAAACAAATAAAAATATCTTCATTTTTAATTATCAATAAGTATTTTTTTCCTCATAAAAAAAAGAT
Organism: Vespa velutina; assembly: GCF_912470025.1. Taxonomy (NCBI): domain Eukaryota; kingdom Metazoa; phylum Arthropoda; class Insecta; order Hymenoptera; family Vespidae; genus Vespa; species Vespa velutina. Next base: position 5,795,974 of record NC_062190.1, on the reverse strand, counting down.
ACCACGTAACTCGTACATATATACATACACACGGTCGATATATAAGTGTATGTATATATATATATATATATATATATATATGTTTATGACATATATATAACATATATATATATATATATATATATATATATATGTTTATGACTTTCCAAATCAGTGGAGCAAAGCAGCCAGTGAAAGAAAGGTGCGAGCATCTCAGTTTCTTTATTTTGAAAGCGTTAGAAAGCTTTGATTCGCTCAGCTGGCTGACTACGTTGTTGAAAGTTGGAACGATTTGTGATAACGTCTTGTCTGCAACCTGAATGAGAACGAAGACGAAAGGAAAAAAATAAATAAATAAATAGAATTGAAATAGATAGGCAAATAATGTAATAAGAATATGTGGATGAAAGATTATCACGAAAATTCATTGTCGCTTCTCGATCAGGATTATCGATTTCATTTGTAAAGAATGCTCTCTTATCTAAAACTCAACAAACAATTCTAATAAGCAAGAAATATGCGATAAGATATAGATATTAAATACAAAATATACTCGTACGTAATACGGATAAATTTTATGAAAGAGAAAAAGAAAATATTATAGACGAATTTTAAATGATTGATGTCGAATGTAAATCATAAAAACGTATTGTAAGCCAAGGACGTTCGTGAAAAATTCAAATTCTTCCCGCGCGAAATTGTCGTCCGTTTCCGCATATTTTCGTATGTTCTTCTGTAAGACGCGCGAAAATCTTAAATTTCGGAGAAGATACATGAACAACAGTGGATTTATTTTACAGTCAAGTCAGAAAAGTAATTAGCCTCGGCCATTCAATGTATAATTACATGGAAAAGCAATTGTTTTTATTCGATAAGGAACGATGAGTCATCTCTTATTTGCAGTCATTCCTCTCGAGTTCTTACCTCATCTATATTGATGTAACTACGGCTATTGTGTTGTAAAAATAACAGAAAGAATATATAAAAAAGAATGATTGGACATGAGTATTACAAAAAGAATGATTGGACATCAGTATTACTCGAACGTGAGATGTGTAATATTTATCTTTTCTTTTCTGTTTTTTTCTCCTTTTTTTTTTGTTTTTTGAGAGGAAGAGAAAGAGAAAGACAGAGAGATAGATAAAAAGAAAAAAAGAAATCGAAGAAAGATAACGTGTTAATCAAAAGAAAACGCGATGGACATAATTTACAAATTTATCGAGAACGATTACGAAAATACATATTGATTCACTTGTGTCAATGAATACAATCGAAAGAAGACACATCAAGAATGATGATCAGCTGAGGAAAAAGTAATGTTTTTTCTGAATTGACGTCATCAGAGTTTGTCTGAATGATAGGTTTTACGAAAATCGCATTAATGACTTCGTGGCATGAACTTTGATATTTATAAGGACAAAATGTTTCGAAAATAAGCGATTAATAATGATCGACGTTAGAAGTACAAATCTATAATTTTTTTTAAGTTTTATTTAGTTATAAATCTAAAGGATCCCTTAGAAAAATATTATTTAGATGAGTTTTATATCACGAAGTTGAAATGTAATTTTTATAAGTTATATACATACGTACATGTATACTCGAAGTTTCAGATAGAAGTTCATAAAATTGCATAAAATCGTATAGCATTATCCTCCTTTATTGAAGTTCGGTTATAGTTCAATTGCAAATGTAGTTTCAGACAGACAGACAGAGAGAGAGAGAGAGAGAGAGAGAGAGAGAGAGAGAGAGAGAGAGAGAGAGAGAGAGAGAGAGAGAGAGAGAGAGAGAGAGAGAGACGAATAAGAAGAAAGAAATATTCCACTGACTTTGAAAAGCATTTAGTAACACATCGAAAAAAAAGAACAGAATTTTCTATTTGCGCTCTAATTGCTTCGTAACGACCGTGAATTCAGAGCCATTCGAGAGTTTCTGCTAACGATAACGATAACGTAAGTACGTAAGGTATGTACACAAGTACATACCTAATCTTAAATGAGAATTATTTTGTTTGCATCTTTTATTAAGAAAAAAAAAAAAAAAAAGCTTACATATATTGGATATAAGATGATTCTTACCACTCACAAATATATTACGAATAAAAAACTTGACCTGATTTTATGCCAGGTTTAAATGTGATGTCACTCGAAAAGAGTCTCGAATCAAATTTAAATTTATAGGTATTGATGAATCTCTACATGGAAAGTATGCTTGAATATCAATGATATAAACGATATTGGAAAACTTTTCCTAAGGTTTTTTTTTTCTGATATGACTATTTTCACATTGGATTCTTGTATTTTCGTTTGAGAGTTTCAAAAAAGTTGAAGTCAAGTGATAACTCATAATATAAATAAAGAAGTAATTTTTTTTCCCTCATGGTGTAAGGCAAAAAAAAAAAAACAGAGAAATAAAAAGAGAAAGGAAAAAGTAAAGACAAAAAGAAAAGAAAAGAAAATAAAAAGGAAATGAATGTTAATTTTTTTATGCAAAAAATTACTTCACGTTCAATTCCATTGTTAATAGTGATAATATTCCATTGCTAATCATGACATCTTTATCATCTTATCTTTCTCTTGATATATTTTTCCTTACTTTGCCATCATATGTACTCACTAATCATATAATTCTATATTAACTGAATTTTGATTATCTAATGGAAAAAAAAAAGTTACACATATGTACATATAACTATAAAACTATTATAAATTATTAGATTACAGATATTTGTAATTACAGAACTATATTAACTATTAATTTTTATTTTTATTAATGCAAAAAAAGCAAACACATATACACACTCATACACATACACACACACGCACACACGCACGCACGCACACACACACACACACACATATATATATATACATACACATACACATACACATCATACATACAACAATAAAACATCTCATGAAGGACACGAAAGAAAACGCACGAAGGATCGATACGATAAGTCTTAATAATTTTTTTCTTGGTCAATCGTTTATATATCTCCTTCAATTTCGTTTGGAAATCCCAGCACGTATACTTTCCGAACGTGAAACAAATTTAGGTTAAGGCCTCGGCAGTCTCCGAAATACATATACACATACAAACGACCAACCAACCGGCTTCTCTCGTTTCTCGAAGCAATAAATAAAATCATGCGTAAGGTTACAATCATTACACGAAGTTATAGTATGGTTGATTTAGGCAACCATATCATAAATAACTTAAAAATAACCTATGAACGCGATCCACCTTCGCATATTTGAAAGACCGACAAATTATCGAAATAAAATTAAGCAAAGTTGTCTCACTCTTAAGTACGATACTTTCATTCAATTACATAATTTTAATCGTACGAACATCCTTTCTATAAAATATTTTAAATGCATTATGCATTATGCATTCTCTTTGAAACACATATTGTATTATTTAAAATTACGAAACTATGTAACATGTGAAGGGTAAATAACATAATTGTACATATCGATAATAATCGATTTTACGATCTTTAAACGTATATGAAAGATTTCCTTGCTTCAAGTTTTTTTTATCGTCAAAAAAAAAAAAAAAAAAAAAAAAAAAAAAAAAAAAAAAAAAAAAAAACGTAATATTGTATTATCTAAAATTACAAAACCATTTGTAACGTATTAGAAAATACTAAACTATTTGTACTGAACTATTTGTACTATATAATTATATTGCATATTGTATATAATTATATTGTACATTGTCAGAAATATCGAATATGATAATAATCGATAATACAATTGTATCGGGTCAGCTCGTTTTCCAAAGAAATATTTGGCGCGAAACTTGCGCGTCAAAGCGGCGTGTGACACGCGACTATCGAACGGACCAATAGCGTTGCAACGCGCCATGCGAGATTTAACGTGAAAGCGATCATGTGTAAGTCGAGAGTAAATCGATTGATGCCAAAAGGAACAAAGTCGTTTGAGAAATAGAAAGAGAAATACGAACGAAATCGATTTGTCGAAACGATCGGACGATCTGATAAAAAATGTCTGAAACAAAACTAAAATTAGAACCGTTTTCATATAAGATATGATAAGATATACATATATATATATATATATATATATATATATATATATATATATATATATATATATACATATAAAACATAAGGAAAGAAAAATAAAAAAGGAATCACGATAGAAAACGTGGCATGTATTAGATATCGAATGAACGGAACTTAGAAAAGAAAAGAGAAGGGGAGAAGAAGGCCTAGTGAAGGAAGGGGGAAGTAGGCATAAGACGAACGCCGACGTCGTCATCGTCACCATCATCACCACCACCACCATCATCATCATCATTATCATCATCATCATCATTATCATCATCATCATCATCATCATCATCATCATCATCATCATCATCATCATCATCATCATCGTCATTATCATTGTCGCACTTACTCACCTTTATGATCTTGTACTTCTTTTTGGTGGCCTGATTAAGATCCTCGTGAACCTTGTCAAGAAGCCAGAGAAGGAACTCCTGGGCGTCGTGTTGAAGATTACCGCGGTATTGGCTACCATATTTATCAACAACGCTTTTAAAAGCGGTGCTCATCTCTGGGTCATATTGGCAACTCCAAATTGCTTTTAGAAGTAAAGCTAACTGTTCCGTTATTTCACCTTTCGTACCGTACTTCTTCGAATTAAGTTTGTTACGTCGCGAGAGATCGACCTTGTATTGGTCGAGAACGAAATACTCGGCTAGTATGTCTGTGTGCGAGAGACACTGAAGTACGGCGTTCATGAAGCACGTGTTGCCGTGATTGCGCAGACCTATAACGCCGGGTACTCTGTCTGGTGGAATGTGTGCCGGCCTCGGTGGTGGCACTCGAATATCCGTTGCACTAGAACTGAGCTCGTCCCTGTGAGAGTTTTTGTTCTGCGTACCTACATTCGACATGTGTTGCATAATCTTGATGAATTTCTTCCAGGATGACATTACGAAGACTTTCTTGCTGGCAGATTTCTCTTGGTGGTATGCCTGCTGGTTATTCCCACCGTGTAATCTTCCTACGTTCTGCTGCATGCTGTTATCGACCGTATTATATTGTTGCTGTTGTTGCTGCTGTTGCACGTTGTTCTTCGAATTTTCTTTTGCACTGGCAGCGCTGCTGACGTCCTTGGGATCACGACTCTTATTCATTCGACGCTTCGACATTCTCGTGGCACTTTGTAATAAATTCCTCGGAAGCGTAAAGGTTCGCTTTAATTTCGAACCAGAGTCTCGGGTTTTGGTATCGTACGATTTAACAACCTCTTCCACGCCCAGCTCGCCCTCCGACACGGATTTCATCACCGCGCTCGGGGGATTTTCGGTGGTCATCGCCGGCCCACCAACAGACCGGTCTTACATGGTCTCAAACGTAAGGCCCCTCGCATCACGTTTATTTACACGGTATTCACTGACCGTCCCGTACACTTAACATTACTCGTTGCACATCACCGAACGATACGCCGCGATGTACACCTCGTCGTCGTACGCGTAGCCCGCTCGCACGCGCTGCACCGGCCATTTGCCTTTCAGCGCACGACTTCCACGATTTCACAGCGCCCTCCCAGACACGAAATCAACAATTCAAGATAGACAAGATACGTAATAGTAACTTTCTCGATGACGACACCGTACATGACAAAAATCGAAATTATAAAGCAACGTTCAGTTTACTCGGTCGATAAAGAAGAGCATCTGTCATTTACCTCAATGTGTTTGGTTGAAACTTTTTATGAGGTTCTCTTTTTAATCCGTTCGTCCGATGGTGACGCTGTTGTTCTATTTCTGTTTACTTATCAATAGAATGGAACAATGGTTAAATTAATGCGCGCCAAATTTTAAAACTTTCCCGCGCTAATTTAGCGTGAATAAAAAAATGTAACGCAAATTGCAAAAGTGATACCAATCAAGGTAAAGTGATTGTTTCGATGGTTTAAATGTTTTAAAGACTGTCTGTTGGGATAGAATGTAATGCAGAAAGGATAAGTTTTTGATATTATTTTTTATTGTGTATTTTAATAAAATTTGTGTGGAATTTACTTGATCTTAGTTGTACAACAAAGATATGAATAATTATATTACACAAGTACATACTTTGGTTTTGACATATACATACTTACACTTACACAAACATAAATATACATAATATTAAAGTTTTTCTACAATATTTAATTCTAATACTTTAGTATAACTGTATACTAATTATATACTAAAAATGTATTATTTGATTTATCAATTTATAATAAATGAATATAAATCCTATAAATAAATAATAGATATACAAAACTAGGTGGTACTTGAAGGGCTATCAGGTGACATAGAGATACAAAAATCCATTGGTGTGGTTTCTCTTTTATACGGTATATTTCTGAAATGATAGCATTGTTTTTCTCCATATTGTTCGCATTCTCTGCAGCTTCTATTTTTAGATAATTTAATCCTCTTTTCTGCTGCTTCATCTAGATCAATGATATTTATCACATTTTCCTTTGTTTTCAATATTTTAGTTTGTTTCTTTTTGATATGCTGAGATTTAGTTTCAGATTTTGCTGAAGGCAAAAAAGTTTTATCAATACTACAATTGTTAACATTTTGATCAAGATTTATATTATTTTCATATTCTAAAAAGAAAGTTGAAAGTGATTCATTACTAATGTTTAATGGATCATTTATTTCCATTTGATTATTTATTTCATATTCTTGCTGATATATCAATTCGTTTTTTATTTGTGCACTTTCTATTATGCTTTCTGTCTTTTCAGTTTGATTACAAATATTATCAATATGTTCATCATCTATTCCCTTTTTCTTTGTACTTATTATATTGGTTAATATACTTTGTTTTGAAATTGTTTCCTGATTAAATACAGATTTATCAGTCTTTGTTAATACAGGAGTACCAGTCGATTTTAAATTATTTGATAGCTCCATCGTTTTTTTGGTCTTGTGAAATACTAATTTGGTTTGTTTCAATTTCTTACTATTTGGCGTCGATGTGACTTGAATGTTATATGGTATCGTATTTAATTTAATATTACTCTTATCTATTCGAGAATTATTCTTTGGTGTCAAGCTCATATTGTTTATAACTTGCAAAGGCGTTTTGTTCAATGCTTTCTCTTTTCTTATAGTACGTAAATTATTTCTTATTTTTAAATTATTCAATGGTGTAGCTGTTTTGGATTGTGTGTTTCTTTTAACATTCTTTGTTTTACTTATATTACATTTTTTGTTTCTAGTCGGAGTACTACATAAAAATAATGAAGGAACATTACTCGTAGAATCTTCAGTAACTGCAGAATTTGTTTTATCAGACATCTCTTGCTTATTATCATTTCTTAAATTATTTATTGTACTTATGCTTTCAGAAGAACTATCCATACAAATATTTCTATTAGAATTGATATTTTTAAAATTTGATTTGTTTCTAAAAAATATAGGACTTTCTGGCATTGAACTTATATTTTCAAATATATTCTTATCGAACAATGATTCCATACTAGAATGAACATCCAAAGTAGATTGTTGCTGAGTATTCTCTATTGAATAAGTTGAATTTGGTTCTTCAGAATACATACTTCCTGAGGATTTATTATTTTCATCTATCTTTTTTCCTATCTGAGTCTTCTCTTCGGACAATGATTTAGAATCACCTTCTTGATATTGTCTTACAAAATCTAAATAGGTCGTCCATATTTTTTTGTACTCCTGTAATGCTTCTTGAAGAATAAGATTAAAACGTTTTGTAGCCATATTTGCTGCTTCTTTTTCCATGAAATAATTAAGCGGTGGAAGTCTCGCCATTGTAAGAATATTATTAATTAAGGTTAGAATTTGTTCAACAACTTACTTTTCACTTTTACTTTAGATTTATGGTTATCAACAAATTTTGTAACGAACGTACCATACTCCTGTAACCATACTTGGACGATGAATAAGCTTACAAAAATGCATTCTAACCGATAAGAATACAATATTTCGATTTGTAACATCAACGTTCGATACATATATATCGATATTTGATTTATATCGATCCACATCGATCAATATGAAATCTATATGAAAAAAAGAAAAAAGGTAGATATCTATTTCTGGTCGACGGACAGAAGTGCGTAAATACGAATTATTATTTTATCGGGAAAGCAAATATTATAATATTTAAAGTGCAATGCAAGATCAAGTGTTAGATCTCGGATGTGAAAATTGATAACATATGTCTCATTTTATTGGACTTACAAAATATGCATTACACTTAATTCACAAGTATTTTTCTTTTTTTTTGTTTTCGGAAATAATGATTTATATTAAATAAAATTTTTCAGTTTTCATTTTTCATATATTATTATAATTTCAGTTAAAAAAGTGGGAAAAAATGAGAAATTATATAAACATTTGACTTATATTCCTCTGTCCGCCCGCCAGAAATATAAATGTGAAGTATAAATAGAGAAAAATAATTTAAAGGAATTAACTATCACAACATACTTATTACTTGATTAGTTTTATAAAAAAAAGAAAAAAAAAATTGGTTGAATAAATCAATTAACATTACTTTTTTTATAGCATTCCTTTCGTAACATATATTCTACTTTTACTTCTATTCCTTTTACTTCTTCTACTCCATCTACTTCTACTTCTACTTTTCATCGATTATAATTACGTATTAAATTATTTATATCCTGAAATTAGATCTTATTATACCTTTATATTATATAATAAATCAGGTTACATTTCTATATAAAAATTTCAGAAAATTATATAGCACATAAGTTTTATTTGTACATAAATTATTATTTTTTTCCTAAACAGGAAAATTATGATGACGATTAGCTTTTCTTTGAAAGCATACGATGTTCTTTGTGTTGAAACTACGATTTATTTGATCGATAATCGTATATTGTAGTTCTTTTTATTGTCCGGTCAATCCATTTATTCTTCACAGGAGTTCATTAAAGGATGAATAGAAACTGTAGCACCTGCACAGCTCACTGTGTTCAATATATAATCCTGAAAGTTACTCTCAATGGTCCACATGAGTCTTTTGGAGCCAGGTACAACTTGTGTCGATAATCGACAATCACCTTCTTTTTGTACTAAAAGGAAGTTATCTTGTATGAACGGTGTTTCCGTATTCCACATATAAATATCGGATTCACCTAAAAATGATATTTAAAATATTATATATATAGAGAGTTAACAAATTTTAATTTTACATATATACACACACACACACGCATCAAATATTTAATCAATCAAATCGATTTATACCTTTGTTTCGGAAGAAAATGGCCGGTCCATTATCGCTACCAAGTAAAACAATTTTCTGATGTTTTAGACCAACTTCTTCGATTGATCCATTTAGATCACCACTTCTCAAATTAGCGGCTCTAATACCGAAAAGTCTGTTAGATCCTAGGTACGTGAAGTATACGACGGATGTACCATCAGATTTTCGAACAAGAACCATGTACAATACGTCGGGCTTATCCAAACCGGCAGACACAGTATTTGGTAGAACCACTCTGTTTCCACGATCTGCTGTGACGTTATAAATGATGATAGCTTTGTTTATTGCATCAGAAATATATATATAAACTTGGCCATCTTCTGCATAGTCAACGAGCATATATTGCAGATGGGATAATGGAAGTACAAATTGACTTAAGTCAATGATTTTAACTACCTAAGAAGAAAAAGAAGAAGAATTACATATTTAAGATATCATTTGAAATGTGATCGTAATAACAATTTACATTCCAACAATTTTATACAGATATATTCAATCAAGTTGGTATTTATTCGATGAAATAAAATATTTGTCTAGTACATACCTTGCCAGTTTTAACATTAATTCCAACTACTTTAGCAGGACATCTTCTAACTGGTTGAGTCATCGTGTTAACGATACCAGTATCAAGAACCCAAAGAATATCTTGAATGTCGAGTACAATATCAATGACACTTTGCAGAGCTTCACAATTACCTTCTTCTTGTATTGCCCAACAAGGAAACGGCAGGATCATTGGTGAGCAGGTTTTACTTTTCAATGATACAGCACCCAAGGTAAACGGTACACCAGGTTTGTAACGTGGTAGAGCTAGGATCGCATCGTCCTTGTAAATTTGCATCCTTGTTGATATTACATTTCTAGCCACGTAACGACCACTTGTCTCATAAATGTTCTTTGTGCTCTGACAAGGCCACTCAAGACTGTGTCCATTGAGAGTAAATGATAATTCTGGTAACAATTGTTTGTCGACAATTCCCGTTGAAAAGCTTACTGCTATTATCGTCAGACAGACTATGCTCCTTAGGAGCCTCTTCATCTTGATTTTTGTCTTGGATATATAATAAAAATACTTCCTTGATCTCTCTCTCTTTCTCTCTCTCTCTCTCTCTCTCTCTCTCAAAACAAAATTTCTATTGTTCTTATTCTCCACAAATTGATGAATGATACTTAATACGAATGATAACTTATAAATTTTTACTTAAGAATTTTATCCTTTATAAATATTCACGACGTCTTACAAATATACGAATGTAATATCCGTCGTGTCGTTGATATATATATATGTGATGTAGTAGCATAAACATCGTATTTTTTTCTTTTCTCTTATTATTTCGACATATATCTTGCAACATTCGTATTATTTGATATTTGCAGATGTTAATGATGAATGTTATAATTTCATCAAAATATTTTTAACGAGTAACGTAAGTGATGTCAAGGATTCAGGAAGTTCTTGAAAGGAAATTAGGAAAGAAAAGGAAATATTAATTTTATAAATAAATATTTAATATTTGTATAAATTTTTTAAAATTCAACATATTGCTAATTCTTTGCTTTTTCCGTACAATACGGAAGTAAGAACATATCAGGAAGTTATAATCGATGTAGGTAAAAAAAGAGGAGATTCTAGTACATTATTCACTTCTTCTGATTATTATTATTTGTTCATCTATTTTTTTCATTAATTTTGATTATGTAAAATCGTTGATGATGAAAAATACAATTTTTATAATTAGTCAAATCCAAAATCGGTTTGATTCCGGTGTACAAGAACAAATGGACAACAAACATTTCTTAAAAACGAATAATTTCACAATGTCAGCATTATTGTCAATCAACGAAGTATATAAATGGCATAACCCTGAATATCTCTCAGTTCATCATCACTCAGTTTAGTCGAAAAGGAAGAGAAAAAGAGAAAAAGAGAAAAAGAGAGAAGAGAGAGAAAGAGAGAGACAAAGGGAGAGAGAGAGAGAGAGAGAGAGAGAGAGAGAGAGAGAAAGAGAGTGAGAGAGAGAGTTTTGAAGAGTTCGTAATAAAATTAAATAATTATGTTATTCAAATTTACGGTGCCGCTTTCAATCTTTATTATATTTGCCACCGCAAACGATGTAGAACAATTCGATAATCATAATGTTCAGTGGGTTGGTGGATCATTTGAATGGCCTTGTACAACTACGAAGAGTATGTTCAAAAATAGTGGTCGCTACATCTCAAAGAACGTGATCGCAACGAGAGCTGCAATTTTCATGGATGATGCTATTTTAGCTCTACCAAGGTAAAATATAAAAAAATGTTTAACATTTTATATTTTTATGTTTCTAAAGTATTAATGAAATATTTGATTGATCTTTGTTAAAGATTTAAACCTGGTGTCCCAGCGACTTTGGCTAGAGTCTCTCTTAAGGACAAAAACTGTCAAGCTAATCTTTATGCTTTTCCGTGTTGGTCCGTTCAAGAGGAAGGTACTTTGAAAGCATTGCAAAATGTCGTAGATCTTTTCTTGGATCCCCAAGATATTCTTTGGGTCTTGGATACGGGAGTAATCCATACGTTGGAGGAATCTGTACGTATATCCCCGCCAAAAGTTATTGCAATCAACATGAAAACAGGCAAGGTAAGTTCTGATAATTTATCTTTCTATTGCTACAACATTTCTATCTTTCACGATAGCACAACAAGTGTTGTGAATGTTTTTATATGTAAATTGTAGCAAAAAACATGCAACAAATCATGCAATATCGTCACGAAACGAGATATTTTACACTGTTCACGTTACTAAATCATTTTTGACTCTAAATCTAATGCAAAGAACGATTTGTCTCCGATCTCTTTTCTTTATCTTGGTACCTAATCAAAAGACATGATTCGTTTTCATTCACTTTCAATTGAGATCTGTAAAGACTTAAATTGAAATATGTTTTATTATTGCCTGTAGCTTATAAAGACAATTGAACTCGATGGTCTAACTACATCTTCCTCTCGACTTCAATACGTCGTTGCTGACTACAGTCCAGATGGACGTGTCCTTATATACGTGTCGGATGCTGCAACAAGAGCAATCTTGGTCTACGATGTTACATCTGGTCGTGGTTATAGATTTGTCCTACCCAAAACCGTAACCACAGGCTCTTCTCGAAGAGATGTATTATACTTGGCTCTTATTCGTCATCCCGATGGTAGTACTTGCCTTCTGTTTACTTATTTATCAGGCAGTCGTATGTTCTCCATCAAGACGGAATATCTTCGTAACGGTGCACCGAACGACAAAATTCAAGATATTGGATTGAAGCCTAAACGTTTAGTAATTTTAGGCACAGACAATGGCAATGCTCTATTCTTCAGATACGAAGGAGAAGCTATCATTCAAAGATGGGACACTAGTACTGGTTTCCAACCTGAGAATTTCCAAAAGGTTTATAGCAGTACCGCTTGTTCTCTGGCAACTCAAGTTATTCCTGATTATAAAAGAGGTAGTATGCGTGTATTGGAATCTAACTTCCCAGATTACATACAAGGTACCGTTGGATGCGGAGCCAATCAAGCTCTTAATATTATGTAAAATATATTTTAAAATACGATAAAAAAGAAAAACGGAAAAAAAGGAAGAAAAAAATAAAATACATGTATAAGATTAAATCGTACTAATTTCATATGATAATACCCGAGGTCCATTTAATTATTAAATATTATCTATTATCTATTAATATATAAACGAATAAATTTTTACATCCGAATACTCAATACGTATTTACCTTAGTTGAAACTAATCATGATCTTGTGTACTACTAAAACGATTTAGAAACGTAGTAACCTTTCTCTGTTGTTAAAGCCACTCCTATGAAGTAAAGGTGCATTCACACTACAAATGTTAATTTTTTTAATTTCTAGCAATGATATTAGATACGTTATTAAATATTTAAAATTTTATTAGATATTATATATTTTATTTCGTAGTAATGTTAACTTTCCATAATATTGTAATAAGTAAAAGTTAACTTCCCAAGATATCGTATGGCAAAAGAATCTGGTTTTACTTTCATCAAATTTCCAATAGAAAGTGTCAAATAAATGATTTATCAGAATATATTACATACACTGAAAATTAATATTCGCGATGAAGTTTACTTTTTTGAAAAATAATACGATTTGATATAAGAAAGTAAGCAATAGTATTTAGTTACTAATTCAAAGTTAGTTATACTTAGGATATGTACTCATTGTCAACCAGTCGCTAGCGCGAACACTAAATTCAAAGGAATATATTATTACGTATATATTTGGTTGTGGTGACCAAAAGAAGGAAAAGCGACTCGCTGGTTGTCGTAACTATTTAATCTAATTCATCCATTTGGAGTAATAGCTTGAAAACCAGACACTGGCAAACATAACTTTCAAGGTTCCCGAGGGACCACTACTCGATTTCGCCTGTATGTAAATCCGTCATTAATATGTATAAAATCTTACATTAATCTGGACGACAGTGCATACGCATACTTACTGCTTAAAATATCCATTTTTTAATCGCTTCTATGAATGAATTTACAGGATAATAATAGATCGAATAGAAATAAATAGAATTTATTAACCTCGAAAAGTATTATTGGAAATACTTCTTATTGAGCCATTAAAAATAATTTTTCTTTTTTATATTACGGCTCATTACAAGTTACTGGTTTGTTATTGTAATATAATATCATTATTTATCATTAGAATAAGACAGTAAATGATAAATGCAGAATACATTATACAACTATTCAAACAGGTTTGGTCAAAAGAAGCAACAGCGTTTAAATTTTAATTAGATTAAAAAATATATATATATATACACATATGTTAGTGACATAACGCATTTACGCAAATCTAGCGCAAGATCAACGCAATTAATTAATGATATTGTTTTTATATAACTTTAATGCAATTATTGCAAGGTATGAAATAAATAACAAATAATAAAAAATAATATATTGTTTTGATACGGTTGATTAGCATCCTGTAATTTTTACATATTACGCTTATACTGATTCTTTTGAGATATTGAATCGAAGATTGAAAAAAGAAATAATTATCATGTTCTTTAAATTATTCTATTTATGATAGACAAACACATTAGAACTTTGAATTAAAAACAAAATTTAGTGGTTCTAAGAAAAGTGTTCTTTTCATATCAATTTTCATTTTTAATTTGATTTTATATTTAATAAAAGTATTTTTGTCTTTAGTTCATGGAATATTAATAAATAATTTTTATCGTAGAAAAAATATATCAAATTACTCGTACGAAGATTAAATAAGAAAAAATTTTTTGAAAGCAAAATCGTGCAGTTTCAGTTGTAACATTGATAGAAAAACTCAAAGCCCTTTCTACTCTACCTACTTTTCTCTCTACTGAATCTATAATAAGGCAATAAATTGTTTACTGTCCGGCAATGTGCGATAATAATCACATTTACAGTATTATACCAAGTAAAAAGGGAAAGTAGAATAGAAACAAAAGGAATTTTTATTTTGAAAAATCAACGTAAAATGTATTGTGAATTTGTATTGTTTTCAAAAAAATTTTACATAACCTTAGCAGTTGATTTCAATGAATTAAAACGTATTGCTATATCTCGTATTATTCGAATAAAAGACTAATCAATTAAAAGAAATTCTTTTTATAAAATAACTATCATAACTCCTAGATTTACACTTCTAGATGCATAATAAAGGCTACTAATTGTGATATTTGAAAAAAAATCTGCGATCAAATTTCGGCATATAATTAGCGTCATTTAAGATCACAATTACTTATATTTACGAAACATGCAGAAAAACGTATATATAAATATATACACATATAAATACTTTTATATACATATACATATACATATACATATACATATACATATACATATACATATACATATACATATACATATACATATACGTTTATACATATATACATATATATTGCTTAATGACATAATGACTTCTTATCGGATAAAAAATTTTTTCGAAGAAGTAACGTCGAAGCGATTATATTTTCGTTATGGAAATTGATGTCTCTTCCAAAAGTTAATCGATTCTGCTTCTCCAACAAGGAGGAGTATTGAAAATAGTTAGCCTGTTTGGAATTCCTGTTATTTCAGACAATGTTTCTATTGCACGCTTCACCGAGTTTGAACTTTCCATCGAATCGACCGACGCAAGCATGCGTCATTTACCGTCGAGTGAAATAAAACTAAAGAAAAAGAAATGACAACGGAAAAACAAGTAAATAAGCAATTCGACTAGTTCGAGTGTTTTTTATAATGAACTTATAAGCAAAGCTTCGATGTTTAAAATTTCAAAATTGCAACAACAATAAAAAAAAAAAGATAAGAACGATTTAATTAATAAGACGAGTGAATAAATATATTATATTTTACCGATCATTATCATACGTTAAGCGTTGGCGTAACTTTCATTTTTTCCACAAAAACTGTTAATTAATCTTCATGCTTTCGTATTATAAAATTGCTAGATTCTAATCATTATTTTATTTACATTATCTATCATATGAATATCTATAATTCAATTTTCTATTTTTGCTTTCTTTCACTTGCGTTCTCGTATTGGCTTTAAAACTATCCACAATCAAATGCTCGTGTATATTTATTTTTTTTCTTCGTATAAATCGTGACTGCTACTTCATATATATATTTCTAGTTTATATCTG
Organism: Vespa velutina; assembly: GCF_912470025.1. Classification (NCBI taxonomy): domain Eukaryota; kingdom Metazoa; phylum Arthropoda; class Insecta; order Hymenoptera; family Vespidae; genus Vespa; species Vespa velutina. The sequence continues at coordinate 5,779,982 of NC_062190.1, read as the reverse complement.
CATGTGAATTTACTTTATGAATTCTCAATTATTGTTTTGTTATTTTCACGATATATATATATAATGGTCCATGGAAATAAAAGAGAATTACCAAAATTTGCAAAGAGGCGAAAAATAGTATGGCATGCTTCTCAATAAAACTGTATAAATTGAATCATTGTACACTTACAGTTTAAAAAATTAAGCTTAATTAAAATTATTTCTACTAAACTCAAAGTATACTTATAAAAATTAAAAAAGTGATAAGCGTATACCTGACATGATCAGATTTTATAATAATACTAAATTCGATATAAACATGATGGATCAGATGCCACCAAAGTACTTCGTGAAATTGAAATTTCTAAGATGGCTTGTGCAGATTTTTTTTAACATTCTTGATTTAGCCGAAATAAACTCGATAGGTGTTATATAAAGAAGCAACCGGGGAAAAAATTTCTAAACAGCTATTTTTATTTCGATTAGCTGAAGATCTTGCTGGCAATTTTAAAAGTATGCAACAGAAAGAATAAGAATATATACAGGAAAAGTTAATAAATGTAGATTCAGTTTCATGTCTGAGAAAAAAGAACCAAATAAAATATTGCAAAGAAAACAAGACTACAAAAATCTGTTTCAAATGCAAAAAATATATGTGTGGCAAATATATCATTCAAATTCCAACAATTTGCAAAAAATGCGCTGAACATGAATAAAGTGTGCATATTGTTTACTTCTAAATTCAGAAATAAATGGAAATTTTGTTCTCTTATTTTTATACAATTTTTTAATTGAACAAATAAACATATAACAATCGCTATTTAGAAAATTGTTTTATTTACACACCAATTGGTGTACTATATACATATATTTTATATAATACTAAATAGTATATTTTTTGCTATACATATATTGTAAAATATATGACTTTGAAAACGGATCATTTGATCTGCTGTGGTAGAAATAAGTATACATGAAGCATCGGTACGTTTAGTGTTAAAGAAAAAAGTTTATTTAAGGATTTTAATAGAACAGGAAATTCCATCAAAACAACGCCTGGCAATAATTTTATATTTATGCAGGACAATGACACAAAACATAAAGCTACAATATGTACGAATTATTTAAAACAATTAAAAAAAGATTCTAATTCAAAAATAATGGAATAACCACCCCAATTTCCTAATTCAAATCAGGGTTCAAACCCCATTGTAAAACTGTGGGATCATTCGGATATATAGATTAGAAAACAATGTACGAAAAACATCTTTGGGAAATTTTACAAGCAGAATGGATCAATATTTAAAGTAAGATATTGAAAAATTTAATAGCCAGGATGCTACGACTCGTTAACGTGATCATAAAAGTACGCGGTGGATATATAGACGAAAAAAAATATAATTACCTTTTATTTATATTGGTGAGATATTTACTGAATTATCATTAAAATATGTTTTTTAACATTGTAAAGATTAGTATAAACAAAAATGAATCAAATTTATCAAAAATTGCATAATTTTGTAGTTATAAAAATAAGAAAAGTGCCCACATAATTATGAGCAATAATGCATATATATATATATATATACATTCTTGAATATGCCTGTAAGAATTACATAAACTAATTTAAACTTTAAATTTAATTAATTAGAACCAATAATTTATTTTTACAAGCAGTATAAACATATCGTTTCATAATAATATGAGTTAATTGGCTACGAAATCGGTGAAATTGATCAACGTTATATGTCGAGTCTGGACTTCTCTAGATCATATCGATATGAGTATGTATATATGAACATGTAAATACTAATATACTATAAGGATATTTAGAAAAATTATTTAGAAAAGAATATATCATAACATATATCATATCATAATAGTATGTACATACCATAATAGTACTAATATAGGTGATTATTATATCATATCCGGTGTTTAATTTCGTAAGGACATTTCTTTTTATACATTTTTTTCTTAAAGATCTTTTATCTTTAATATTTCATTTTAGAAATTTTTTATTGTTTATTCTTTTAAATTTAAGATTTGAATTAAAAGACAGTTGTGATAAATTTTTGATATATTTCTTGATCGATACGGCATTACGACATTACTTCGATAATACGATTAAATCGTGCTTGTATATATATATATATATACACACATAAGAAATTACCGTCGAAATTAATTAAAGTTCAGTAATTTCGTTTAGCCGGGTTACCCGAGTTAATGCATTAGTACTCAAGTATAACTTAAGCGTCGTATTTAACGTGGATACAATTAATAAGTATTATACCGTATCAAGTATCTTATGATATAGTATGTTTTTTCCAAGTAATTTCAAGCATTGTGAACATGAAAGTAAAGATATTGGTTCGATGAAAAATTTGTCAATTAAAATAAATCTTTCGATTGTATATGATATTATATATTATTTTTGTAAATTGTACTCTGTAATGGTGATTCTTAAAAAAAAAATTTAATTTAATATATCAATGCAGTTATACGATTTATTTTATTGGTAAGATATATAAGATTTTATTTTATTTAGTGTACTTATACGTAATTTAATATTATAAATATTGTCATATATATAATGACATGTATCATACTATGTATAATAGATACGATATATTTTACTACGTTACATTACATGTGGTTATATGTAATATATTGTACTGTATAATACACATTACAGTACACATTATATGATATAATATATATATTATATAATATTATATATAGGTTACATCTATTATTATATGCAATTTATTTGAGGTATAGATATTTTAATGTTATTATATATAATATATATTAAATATATAATAACGTATAATAGTATAAATATTTGAATATAAACTTCTATTTTATTTTTCATTTTCGAAGGACACGCTTACATTCCTTTATTACGTAAAAGTAAAATCATGCGATATATACCTGATACCGGTATAGCGAACTTTAGTAAAATCGGTCGATATATATCATGAAGGCGTTCCTGCCTTCTTAAATAACGTATACACACATATGTACACACACAGTAATACACCGTCTATGTTACACAATATACCATTTCCGTGATCTATGCTCTCTCCAGTTAGAGATATGTCTCCTGTCTCTCGTAGGAGGCTAAGTTTTAAGCCGATACCACTCGGAAATTAGATTAGTCTTTGTTCGGCCACTGGGACCTGGTGCTCGTTCGCAAAGCAACGCAGTTCCTTCGTGATCGGTCTAATGAGAACATCTTTCTAATAGTTACACCTTGTCGAACATAAGTAATATCTTACGATCGTTATTATTTGGCGAGTAACAATTTTTCAAAATGAGGTAAAATATAAAAATGTTAGATAAACAATTCTAAATGTATAATATTATCATATTAAATATTTTTGTGAATTTTTATTATGTTGTTCAATAGGATGTGCGTGATTTTCGTTCATAAATAAATTGCAAAAATTATATCGAGAAAATAAATTTACTATTTCTGAAAATACATTAATATAAAAATTTAATTAGTTGAACGTTGAATCAACAATGAACGAAACAGTTAGAATAAGTTTTTCACGTCATTTATCCTTGGCATTTGACTATTAAAGTTTATCGACATATATATACCTACATTTCTTGCGTGCATTACCAAGTTGTCGTTCTCGATCAGGGCTATCGAAGTTCTCAATGCATTCAATTAGATTCAATGAAAGCCATTTGTCAATCTGTCTTTGTTCATGTGATCGTCCGATAATTTTAACATTTTACCTAAAGAAAAAAGATATCTTGCATCTTTCGATCGACGAGATCGTATAATGCAATATTTTACTAATAAGATATATTCCAACGTACACACAAGTTGTTACGTTATAATTACACTTTACTGTCACTCAGATGCAAACAGAATCAATTCGAAAGATATAATTTCACGATGAAATGTTTCAGTTATTTCAAGTGAGTTCAATTGTAAAGACATATATATTAGATGATTCAAAATAATTGGCAATAACTTCTATACTTATAACTTCATGAATTACTTATAACTATTGAATTATACGACGATAACTAATTTTTTTATGAATTAATAATACGTATATAATAAACTAAATTAAATATTATGAAAAAATGATGGTGAAAGCATGATTGAATATATATTAAAATATTTAAATTTACATATCTATATTATAATTATTATTTACATATATATATATATATATATATATATATATATATATTATAATTATTAATTAATTAAACAAATATTCATTAATGAAACAAAAACGGACAATGAAAAATTAAGGAAAGAAATGACAAAAATCAATGAAATCTTATCTAAAGCCGAAACGACTTAACAATCCCTTTTCTGTGAATAGTAGATTGTTCAATTTCATTGTTTTGAATTGCAAAATCTCCAGGAAGTATCATTTCGCAAATAGTACTTATGTGAGACTTATGCACATTGAGTGAAAGAAAGTTAGGATAGATCAATTCCAGAAACTAATATATCCTTAGAAAATTGATAGAGAGAGAAAGAGAAAGAAAGAAAGAAAGAAAGAAAGAAAAGAAAAAGAAAGTAATTTCGACGTTTGAAAATTAGAGCTTCATGATTTTCTTTCATCAATATTACAAAGAAAATTGTATGCCAATAAAAATTGTATCTTTTTTCAATTGAAATCAGTTTCCTTTTTTAATCGATGAAAATGTCATTGCACGTTTAATCGATTTTGTCTATAATATCGTATACATAACAAGAAATAAAAGTATATATATCTTCCATTTGATCAATAAATTCTGGTGAGGTGAATGAATGTCAAGTGAACGGTAGACTTCGCAAAAAGCGATTCGTGCTTTCGCGTTGTGTCCTTGTACACTTTAACAATTATTCTTCGTTTAAACGTACAAATCGTTTTATATCCAAATTCCACAAAATTTGAATAGATTTTTGAAAATAGAACTTATATTTATCTTATATATATTTTAAAAAATAAAATAAATATTATAATCTATATATTTTATATAGGGCACAAACTATAAAATAATTTTCATTTCATTGATCGCACAAAAATTTTTCGTAGGTTCATCTTTCCATTGATTTTCCTCGCAGTATCATTCGATCTCAATGTTAATGCTGAATATTTGGAGACTCTAATGCAATGGCCATTTATCGATTACGTTTTGCCATACGATAATAATTTCCGCGGAAGATATCGTCCAGAAAACGTAGTTCCTACAGGCATCGAAGTCTCTTGGAGAAGAATTTTTATCAGTTTACCACGACTACGTCAAGGTGTTCCAGCTACTCTTGCTTACATTCCAAGAAACGTTCCATTGGGTAGCAGTCCAAAACTTCAACCGTATCCTTCGTGGGAATGGCATAGCGCGGGAAAAGGAGAATTTAATTGTTCTCAGCTGATATCTGTCTATAGAACAAGACTCGATAGATGTAATCGATTATGGGTCGTCGACAGTGGCGTCATGATGTCACTCGATAATTTTACACCAATTTGTCCACCAAAATTACTTGTTTTTGATCTTCACACGGATACAGTTGTCAGGCAATACACTTTCCCACGAGAGGTTGGTTCAATGATCTTATTTAATTCTAATGAAGTAGGTGCATAGAATAAAAAAATTTATTGGAATATTAATGAGAAAAAAAAATCTTGTTAGATTAGAAATGTCAAGTGTAATGGTATAATTCAAATCACAAATTGGAAACAGGTTAAATAGGATTTGTAGAAAGCCAATTAAGTCATTTTTATAATATCTACAGGTTTTGAGATTGAACACTTTACTGACTAACCTTATAATTGATGATACTAAATCAACTTCTTGTGATGACGTATTTGTTTATATGAGTGATACAACTGGACCAGGTTAAGATCATGGTTATTAATTTTTTCAGAATGAATAAACTAACGATCGATATTAATTTCAAATGATATTTTTTAGGAATTCAAATTTTTGATGGTGCCAATAATACAAGTTGGCGAGTACTTCATGCTTCGATGCTTCCTAATCCAGATTATACTATTTATCAGGTGATTTGTATGAATAATAAATGATTTACACGATTACGTCAATGATTTTTTGATCGCTATCTTTATCTTATAATAGCTCGGTGATGAAAACTTCGAACTCCCAGACGGTATCGTGGGACTGGCTTTCTCTCCAAGGCTCGGTATGGTATATTATCAACCACTTGCCACCGATCGTCTTTTCGGCGTACCAACGTCGGCACTTCAAAACGGCCCACTTCCCTTTGGACAACAACTTCCAGTGACCTTGATTGGAAGAAAGTCTAGTCAAGGTCTTCCATTGACCGTGGATCCTTACGATGACTCGATTTTTTTCTCGCCAATTAGGGAAACAGCTATTGCTAATTGGCAACCTCAAACAAATAGTCAAAGGTAGATCTGCCGATTTCTTTGGTTCGGTTTTAACATCGATCTGGTTTGATACTCCAAACGAAATGTTTCAATGTTTCATTCAAACAGAAAAAATATCTTTTTCTTTTAGAATCGTCGCGTACAGTCCGGAAAAATTGCAATTTACCGCCGATCTGAGATGGACCGTACGTGATGACGGTAAAATCTGGATCTTGTCAACCAGATTCCATAAATTCTTCAATCGAAGAGCAACTTCTCAAGAAATCAATATTCGTATCATGAGGCTCGTTCCCGAAACCGTTCTATCAAAAAACGTGCCGATTTACCAATATATCAATTCACATTTATTGCATAATTCGTATAACAACACGATCGGTTTTTAAGTATACCAAAATGATCGATTAAAATTTCTAAAAAAAGTTTTTTAAATATTCTCGAAAATCATACTTAAGCAAGATGTTTAGTTTAATGAATTTTCTTTAAACTAAAATAGATAATTAAAATAAATTTTGTAAATTTTAATTCGCGGAGATCACACTGGAGATCAGTGGAGTAGAGTAAAATGTAATGTAATATATATTTTTGTATTTTTTTTATCTACTTTTTTATACATTCATATAATTTAATACAATTCATTCTTTAAGAAAACTAATTTGTGTTAAAGTTATTTATTGATGATTGGTAGAATATTTATTATAGATTTAATAAAGACATATTCTAAATTTTACATAAGAAGTATGTGAAAGCTATAAAATATTGAATAAATGACGAGGAATTAATAAATAAAACATCGATTTTATATGATTGTTAGAATAATTATTAAAATTCTCATTAGTAACATATCTATCTCGCAAGAAGAAAATGTTGACGAGCCTGTGCGATGACAACTAGTCATACTTCTCTGTATATATGAAATCAATCTCTGTATACATATGATCAATCATATAAGACGTATATTTTTAACATTCAACAGCAAATATTTCCAATTTAACGAAAAATGAATATTTACATGAATTTATTTTCAAAAAATGGTCAAAAACCGGTTACATATCGACAAATGGACAGGTTCCCGATGGTTCAACAAACGGGATTTTATTTTAATTCTTTCTTTTCTCCTCAGTAAGGTCAAGGCCATTCGAGAACGATTGCATTAATACGTATTCTTTGTATTTATAAAATTATTAAACGTTGTTTATAAAATCCAGTGAAATGAAAGGAATAGAAAAAGAAATTGAACGTTTTTTTTTGTTGCGTACTTCAAGCTGATAGATTTTTATAGTTATTTTAACAGAGCCGTAAAATCATGAACTCAGACGTAAAGAAAAGACACGTCGATATCGCAAAAATAATTTAACAGAATGAATTTGAAGTTTGAAACAAAGCAACGTATTGGTATCTTTGTTATATTTCATCGTATCGATCACGTGTATCTTTTCTGTTTATTTTTTATGACGACAATCGGATATAATAGGATAGAAAAAAAACGATCATAATTATGATTAATGAGAAATGTTCAAAGATAAATGTTTTATAGACGTCTATTAATAAAGCTAATTTTATTGTTGATAACACTATAATGGCATGATGATAGATAGTTAAATAACTTCGTAGAAATGCCGATAATAAAAAAAAATAAAGGTGACTAGTTCGAAACTCCCACGAGAAGAAAAAGAAAAAAATTGGTCACTTCAAGATATATCGAACCATGGATAAGTAAAAAATTAACGGATAAACTTATTTATACAAATTTTATGCTAAGGTAAAAATATTCTTTATAGAAATACGTGAACACGTATAGAACAAACGACTAGCTTAGGATTGCACAACTGTCCCAACAAAAGAACATTCAATTTACACTACTATCGCAAACGTTAATACTTAACAAAAAATTTGTTAATGGTTCAAAGAAGATTTTTTTTCATTTCTTTATATAAACTGGACTTCGAGATTTTGTTTCGAACATGGGTATTAAAATTAATTAAATGTACATGCATATTATATGTATGTAAATTAATTAAACGTGATGCAATTCGTCCTAGAAAATCTAAGCATAAATTGTAGGCAAGTGTACCTTGATCAAGGTACACTTATATATATATATATATATATATATATATATATATATATATATATATATATATATATATATATATATATATATATATAAATCAAAGGATTGTTATTTTAAATGAATGTTCAATGGAATCAAAGATCTTGATCATTACTTTACGTTTGAAAGTATATACATATATATAAAGAGAGAAAAAGAATCGAATCAGTTTAAATAATCTCTAACATGCTTTCGAAAGACAAGATCGTTCAATGAGATTTTATTATTGTGTTTAAAGAATTGATTAGACTGAAAAAATAACGATAACGACAACAAAAAGAACAACAATAACGAAAGATAAGTCAGTGAACAAATATTGAACTTAAAAAAAAATTTTAAGACTCTTAGACTATGCGAATATGTATAAAAAGGAGCATCGATCGGCGTGAGAAATCACGCTATCCTTCAGTCGGTCCTCGACCGTGATGTCGTCCGGTTCGTTTGTCGAGTGTCATTCTTCCTTTCTTCCTTTCTTTCTTTTTACAATTTAAGATACACAGAATCGAATCGTTCTTCAAAAATTTGTAATTTTCTTAGTAACGAAAATGATAATACTTCAAACGGAATTATTCTACAACGTAAGCAAAATGTGTTAACGTAAATATAATTTCTTCGGCTTTTCCATTTCTGCAAAAAGTTGCGTAAGTTGTTAAGGGATAAAGAGACATTACAAAGAAGAAAAAGGTCAGCCGGTGAGAAAAATACAAAAGGAAAAAAATATTATCAGGAAAAATTAGTGACTAAGTAAAAAATTATTTCGAAAGATTATGAAACCTCATGATAATAATTAACAAGTGAGTGAATATCCTAATTTATTATATGTTTTCCTTCTAAACTTCGATGTTTATTTATTTTTTTATTTTTTATTTTGCACGAAATTCCTCTATAATTAAATGATAAATTGACTGTAAACGATAATATTTATTAAAGTGTAAAAGATAATATTTATTAAAGTTCCTATCTTGAACAAAAAGAACACTATTACATTATTTTTGATATATGGAACTATCTTAAGCTCAATAAATAATTTCATTTTACAGTTCTGCAAAGATTAGTCAGGCAACACGTACATATTTTAAGTCTGTGCATATATCATTTTTAACTTCGTCGACGAAATTATTTATCAACAGATTAAATGTCTTTCTTTTCCGGAATATATATACATAGTTGCTTAAATAATTACGTTTCGTTATCTTTGGGGGATTTTCTTAATTGGAAAGTAGAATATCGTTTTAACGAAATTTATGTGTCAGGGTCTAAAGAGATAATTAACACAAGCATCGAATTTAAAATCGTATTGTTTGGATTTCTTATCTCATTTTAATAAGTTCTTTCAACAAAACCTTTTCTCACTTTATATTACTTGTATTTGATAAACCGAATATCCTTCTGTTGATAAACTTGAATAAGTTTACATAACTTCGTTCTTTCTTTCTTTTTTTTTTTACAAGGCTTTCATATCACTTTTATATCTAAAATCCATTCATCATCAATACGTATGTACTATATGTATGTATACACATACATAATTTTTCTTCGGTTTATTATCAATGTGGTAAAGAGGGAGAAATGAATAAAGAAGAGTAGGGGAGACGTTCTTAAAGTTACCGGTTAGCGCTGATTACGATCATATATACATAACGTTCGTTCGATGTGCGTAGTAATAGAAATTTGCAAACCATCTTCGTAAAACGTGAGATACGTATTAATATAATTGTAAGTGTACTTTACATGTGATGTCATCATCACCATCAACGTCATTTTACAAAGATTTCTATCTCTTGAAATATCTTGAATAATCGAATTTCATGAATTTCTCGCGCGGAAGATATTCAATAATTACGAACATATATATATACGATGAATTTTTCAAACAGACAAAAACAAGGAAGAGATATAAAGTTAAATGAAAAAATAATCTACTGTAAACAGCAATAATAACGTCGTAAAGATTAATATCTTCGTTATGCGCAGATAGCGCATTTATTTTCGTGATAAAATAATAATTACGTTGCCACAATATTTGTTTTCTTTTCTTTTCTATGGTTTTTACTTTTCTTTTTTACTTTTTTTTTTGCAGAGCAACAAAAATGATCAGTTGGATACTTTGGTTTATCGCAGTGCTTAGCTGTTCAACAATATGCAACTGCGAGCTTAACAATAAAATGAAAATCATTTATTCGTGGAAAGCATTGGATTTTGCATTTCCGAGTGAACGTGCGAGAGCGATAGCAATAAAACAGGGCACTTTCATTCCAGGGGCACCCATACCTATAGACGTGGATTTATATCACAAAGGTTCTAAAGAAAAACATTTTATTAATTCGCATTTCATTAATTTATATTTTGTCTTCTTTTTCTTCCGTAAAAATCGTCAAAATAACGATAACAGAAGAAAAATGAGAGAGAGAGAGAGAGAGAGAGAGAGAAAGAGAGAGAAAGAGAGAGATATTTATCTCGGAATTTCCAATGACAGTTCTTATACTCGATTTCATCGTCGTTCTTTCGAAAGTTGATTACTCTATTATTACTGCTATTATTATTATTATTATTATTATTATTATTATTATTATTATTATTATTATTATTATTATTATTATTATTATTATTATTATTATTATTATTATTTAGAAACACTCCATTCGCGTTCTATATAACTAAAAATAATTTTATAAATAGAGTAAGAGGGAAATATAATTATCTTAGATACATTTTATTTACATAAAAGTAATTGGCAATGAAGAACTATAATGATAACGATTAAGTAAGCGACTGTATTGTATGAAATTATCAATACTATTTCTTTTTCTTTTTTACATACATGATCTATGTCAATATATAACAATAATTAATGGATGAGAAAGAGAAAGAGAGAGAGAGAGAGAGAGAGAGAGAGAGAGAGAGAGAGAGCGAAAGAGAGAAAGGCAATGCCATTGGAATACGAATGGTCAAGAGAGTGATTCTATTTCATTGCCACGGAAGTTGCATTCTAATGACAAGGTGCGACAGGTGGTCGAGTCAATAATCTCGCAAGTTGAAAGCTAATTTCTTCGGCGGTGAAATTCATCGATCATATCGAATGTGTGGTGGCTTATATTTCGGTACTGCACTTTCTCGTTAGTCGAAAAAAATAATAATAAATAATTGGTCGCGTGCTAGAAACGTTAGTCAAAGTTTAACGCTTTCTAATCACTTCATAGAATTAGAAAATTCGATATATTTTGTTTTCTCTGAAAAATAATCGATATGTTTATAAATAATATATGTTTATAAATATTTAATGATATATATTTATATATACAACGAGAACCATGCGTATAGATATTTTAATTTTGTTCTAATATAAACATATATATCATCATAAATATATATCTTGTTTTGTTTATGATTATCTAATACATATCTATTTTTTTTGTGATGATATATAGATACATGATATATCTATATAATATATAATACATATATATGTGATATTTTTTAGGAATATATATATTTGTTAGATATATATTAGATAGATACATATATAAATTAACATTCTCCATTCATATATTTCCTATCGAAATTTATAAAGTTCATTAAAGGAGATAATTAATTATACAGAGCGACAAGGATCGATCATTTTCATAACGATACCAAGATTTATAAAGGGAATACCAGCAACTTTTGGTTACGTTACCGATGACGTCACACCCGAAGGAAATCCTATAATTGCACCATATCCTAGTTGGGAATGGAATAAAGAGGGTGATTGCAACGTTATCACTAGCGTCTTTAGAGTGGCGGTAATTATTTGCTAATTGATCCTATAATGGTTTTAAACTCGCTCGACTTAATATATTCTCTTTTTTTTGTTTTCTTTTCTTCTTCATAGATCGATAAATGCAACAGATTATGGATACTTGATACAGGGAAAGTCGGTAATCATCAGATTTGTCGGCCTCAATTGCACGTATTTTCCTTAATCAATAACAGATTGATCCATCAATACAAATTTCCACGTGATCAGTTCAAGGACACTTCCCTTTTTGTTACACCTATCGTGGATATTCGTGATACCGATGATAAATGTCGTAACACATTCGTCTATGTAGCTGATGTGACTGGTTTTGGTTTGCTTGTTTATGACCATAATCATAATAGATCTTGGAGGATTGAGAATAAACTTTTCTTTCCTTATCCATCTTATGGAACTTTTAATATTAATGGTGACACCTTCGATCTTATGGATGGTATAATTGCTTTAGCTTTGGGTCCCATCAGATCAGACGGTGATAGAATCCTTTATTTTCATTCTTTGGCCAGCAAAGTTGAATCTTGGGTAGCCACGTCGACCATAAGGTAGATTAGATTATTCAAATTGATCGTAGATCCTCAAAAATATTTATACTTTTGTATGAATTGTAGAAATTACTCCACCTTCCTTCACGATTCCGAGGCAACACCGAGATCTTTCAAACCATTCCTATTAGAAAGACCATCGCAATCAGCAGCTGAGGCAATGAACAAAAATGGCGTTCTTTTCTTTGGTCTTTTGTCTGAAATATCGCTTGCTTGCTGGAATAGTAAAAACTATCCTGAATATAGTAGCAAGAACATCGAGAACCTTCTAGTAGATCAAGAAAATCTACAATTTCCTTCTGGTTTAAAGGTACGTGTATGGCTGTTTGTTTTTTATTCGAAATATTTTTTTCATTCATGTAACGTGTATGAAATCAACATATTATATTCATTATTTATTGTGAAACAAAATGTAACGACATTTTCAGTTGAAATATTCTAAAGAAGATCGAGAAGAAATCTGGATATTGACCTCATCATTCCAAAGATTCATGACAGGAACTTTAAATCCGAATGAAACTAATTTCCGTATCCTGGCTGGATTCGTAAACGAATTAGTTCGTGGCACTAAATGTGATTCTGTTACACACGTACACGGACCAGTAACATTTCCAAAATGAAAATTATGGCACCGCGAGAATCATAGACTACATCATCAACAGTGGTCATTCCATTATCCATGGTCTACTCATACAACGTTACCAGTTATTTCAAAAGTGATCTTTAACGATCAACCGGTGGGATACAGTTTTTTTTAAATTATAGTTAAATTCGATTTGAATACGAACGAAAAAATTGCTTTTGTTTTTTCTTTTTTATGAATGAACTCGCGGTGCTGATTTGTTTTATATTTAATTTAATAAGATACGATCGTTGTTCAAAACATTTGTGTACATTTTTATTTATTTTATGTATTATATTATATGTATGTATGTGCATGTTTATGTATGTGTGTGTGTGTGTGTGTGTGTATATATATATAATAACCAAAGTGCCAAGAAATCTTATCAACATTGTTTAAAGCAATAATAGAAAATATAAAAATAATTATAATGAAATCTATTTCGTAAGATAATAATATATTACAAAATTGTAATTAAATAAAATATTTTTATGTAGAAATGAAATTATAAATAAAGATAAGGAAAACATTACTATTAATATACTTGTATTTTTAGTTCAATGCCAGGTAAGAATAGAAGATTGATTTGCATTCCATAATGCGGATTCATTCATTAATATGCTTTGAACTTTCGAATAAATTATGAGTAATCGGAAATAATATTTTATATACAATTCCTTTACTTTCTTTTGTCATATATATGGGAACGTACAACATTTTTTAATCCTTTTATGGTGAAAGCGTTTCTCGATTACGTTCCAATAATGTTAATGAAGAGTAAAAAGCTTTTAAATATACATCTCATATATATATGCAAACTCATTCAGTATTCACATGAAGTACGGTCGTTTTATTTTCTACTTTCATTAAAAAGAATAATAATAATAATGATGATGATGATAATGATGATGATGATGATGATAGGCACAGACAAGATCACAAAAGATTACAAAAGGGAGTGTCGTTCTTGCGCAACTAACATTCGAACGTTAGGAATATACATTAACGAAATATTTTTATGCAAATCATTTCGTTATTATACTGATTGATCGATCAGCTGTCAAAAAAAAACGACCAAGTGAGCTATATAAGTTCTCAACTATATACTAAATGCCTCAGTTCGATATTTTGAACGTGCCGATTGAATTTTGTACGTACAAGTAGTAAAGTATTAAAGAAATTCAATATTTTTTCATTCTAATTAACACCAGTAATTTTACTGATTGTTAGTGCATAATTTTGTATTTTTGAAGATAATTTATTTATTCTTTATATCTGTTTTAATAAAATGAAACCTACTTACTCGTGAATGTAAAATTATAATTCTTGCATAAGATAATGAAAAATCGAATGAATAGATCGTTAGATATGGGAAAATAATTTTTTCCGTATATTTTTATACATAAATTAATAATCATAAATCATAAATGCATATCGAGTAAATAATCGGTATTATATAAAAATAAAAATAACAATAATCTCTTTAATAAAATAAATAATTAATAAAAGTATAGCAAAAGATCGTTTAATATATTCATTTTCATTCCGCAATAACTTTTAATTATAAAAATCTTTATTTATAACGATTAATGTAAAAGAAAAAGAGTAAAAGTATTTTATTTTGAAAGGCTACGAGGAACGATAGTGATCAAGAGGTATGTTTCTTGAATAAGTCAGCCTGAGATTTTACGATTATATTTAAGACGGCTGGTTAGTCAGACGATTGCCAATCGAAAGAAGTAGTCCTTTGCTGCGAGTTGGAGACAAATCTTCGAGGAGTGCACACAAATGATGAAGTGATAGATAAAATAAAATAGTCAAAAATTTATGCAAAGTATTGTGTATGTGCTTTGTAGATATGAAATTAAGAGTGAATTAATAATTTATTACTATTAATAAAAGTTTTACAATAAATTATGTGACATTCACGTTTTTTATTTAAAAAAAGAAATAACAATAATAATAATAAATTTCTTTTTTATACATATAAAAAATTTAATTTGTTTAAAAAAAAAATTGAAAATGCTTTGATAACAGTGATTTAGAACAATTTAATAGATAATTAAAATCTTGATCGGTCGATCGATTGATATAATTATAGATCGTGACAATGTTTGAATAGTAAAAGAAAGAAAATTTTGTTCTCAATAAAAACTGTAATCCTGCGTCTTTTCTTGTTCTTTCCTATTCATGCTCTATTTATGAGAAAGAAATAATCTACATCTGTGCTGTAACGGTTTGAACAAAGCGGATCTATTTAGAATGATCTATTCTGTGATGTTAATCAGTGCTAGCATAATACAGCTACAGACAGTGTAGTCATTGATTGAAAGTGAGCTTTCAGAGGATTGGAACGTTCATTGAATTGTTTTAAATCGGAAAAGTGACTATCTTACTTAAAATCACGTCGTGTGTTTCGTTTCAATAGTAAAACGTATCGACGGACGATTGATCATTGATCTTTCGACAAATAAAGTACATTCGCATGAAATCAGAATTAAATCGATCAATTCAGTTTGATAATTACGAACTAACACGTTGATATTTAATAATAACAATTATAATTTAAAACGATTGTGAAAGTATTAAATTGGTATAAGTTAGATTGAGAAATCGATGAAAATTTTTTACTTTATGAAAAAAATCGTCATTCAGTAGATATATACAAATATTTCAGAGAAAATTATTATCTCCTTGGATGTTGGTATGAAGTAATATTCGTTCTTTTTTTTTTTTTTTTCTATAGATAGTAGATTGGTCGTTGCATGTGACGTAAAGAATGTCGATTTTCTCAACCACAGGTGTTAAAAAAGATGAAATAAAACTGGTTGTTTAATAGTTATGTTATAATTCTTGGAATATATCTATCTATTCGATTTTACAATGTTACATACATATTCAATTGTTTGAATGTCAACAATTTTAAACAATTTGACTAACTTTGAATGTAAATTAATTTCTCTTTCCTATTTTTTTTTTGTTTCTTTTCTTTTTACACAGATACGCAATGATGAGAAGAAAGAAAAGAGTCGACTCTCGGCCAATGCAATCCAACAACTATTTTTATAGCTCTCCCAATTATTTCTTTGACTATAAGAAACCAATCACGTGGACTAATCATGTGGTACATTACCAGCAACACGAACTCGCAAATCGAAAGATCGAAGAACATAACGAAAACCGTAAGTTTCATGTTTTCAATTCATCAACATTATAATTTTCATAATATTGAAAAACATAATATTGAAAAGCACACAATCTGAGCAGAATAATTAACGACTGACTTTAATTTGCTTACCTCGAGAATTTCAAATGAAATCTAATGAATTTCTTAAAAAGAAAGGTTGGATAAAACAAACGTTTTATTCTTTCGCAGTATATTTTAATCTTAAACTTAAGTTTCAATTTCTCACATCGAATTTGTTAGACTCGTAACGAAAGTTTAAACGGAAAGTAATAGACGTTTCTAGTCATTGAGAGAACTCTAGTGAAACATCACGGCGATCTTCTCTTTCTATTTTGCAATACCATAACGTGTTTACTCGTCTAAATCGTATAGCCGAAGTAAAATTATATTACTTTCACTAATAACAACTAAGAAATATGCATATTTTAAAAATTTTCGATATATATTATTTTTCCGTATATAAATGAAGTTAATTAATATAATATATAATATAATTGATT
Source organism: Vespa velutina (assembly GCF_912470025.1). Lineage (NCBI taxonomy): Eukaryota > Metazoa > Arthropoda > Insecta > Hymenoptera > Vespidae > Vespa > Vespa velutina. The sequence continues at coordinate 5,762,872 of NC_062190.1, read as the reverse complement.
AATGATACATATAAAAATATATAATATTATGATTATATATAATATAATAAATTAATATATAATGCAATGAATAAATCGTAAATTATATTAAAATAAAAAAATTTTCTGAATTATTAAATGGTTTTGAATTACGAAAAAAAAAAAAGAAAAAGGAAAAAGACAAGAATTCCAAAGCACGCACATAACTCATTTCTTTTGACCATAATAATAAACCTTAGTAGAGCAAGATAATTTTCGGTACAGCGAGTATGCGTGAACGTTTGCGATTATCGTTGGAGTGCTCATTAAATCTATGTAACAATGAGATGAAGCCTTCGTTACTTCCTTTCAAAAACAACCGAGATTTTCCCTTTAGTATGAGATGCTACGTATTACTGTTAAATTAATATGCGAGTTTCACCAAGGAGAATTTGAAGTTTATGGTAAAAACGATTCTTGGGAGATAGGCCCGCTGTCTCCTCGTAAAAAACTTAATAACTTTACTCATTCCTGTTGAAAACCGGAATGTTTTAAGGACAATTATGCAACACTATGATGGCTTGACTTTCTCTGAAATGTAATGATCTCTCTTCTTCTATATTTTTTCTTTTTTTTTTTTTTGATATTTCACATATGTAAATTCGTAAAAAATCTTATTGCAAAAAAAATCAAAGAACGCGATTGAAAAAAGTTAATAATGATTTCGTCCTTTAATTATGTAACAATAAGATTCTTTGCCTTTCTTTGAAATGCAACGTTTATTGTTTTTCATATATGCGAATTCAAATCTTATAGCAAAAAAAAATCGAGGAACATGAAAAAAAACAACAACAACAATCTCGATCGAAATTATTGCAAAAGAAAGATTATTGATATTTAAATCTTGATGTTTAATCGATGGAACTTGAAGAAAATCAAGCAAATAAGAACTACTTGACATTTCTTTCTCTCGATATCTTCTACGTCAATGGTGACCTATACAGTAATGATCTGCACTACTATGATCCGGATCAGTTTGTTACAATGAAAGGGAAAGTTTCTGGCGTAAAAAATATACCGTGTCTCATCAACAATAGGACAGACATCTAAGCCGATGACACGTTCCAATCTTAACTAACAATAGTCATAAGATATGCACCTTGATTATGCTTTCGACTAAATTAGACTATTCTTTATTTATAATCTTGTCAAGTTTAGGAAGTAAGTAAATTAATAAGTTGATTAAGTTTTATTGGTATTAAGGATAACCTGGTATTAAGATGAACCTGTTATAAATATTGTACTATTAATGCCACGCGATATTTTCATTAAAACATTATATCATAACTTTAATTCAAATAGTAACAATTAGTATATAAAAAACACATATATATATATATATATATATATATATACATATGTATATGTATATATAGATATATATATGTATATATAAATATCTATTTTACATTAATCAGAAAATTGTGATAAATTTATGGGAAATGAATTTGATAAAGATATAATGAATCTTCTTCGTTCAATTTTATTATCTTTTATCTATTACTATAATACTATAATGAATGTGTGAGAAACGAAGACTTTGAAAGGAATTTCTATTAATCGAGAGGATGGTGCGACCTTTTCTCTTAAGAAGTATCACGAACTTCCAACTCCCTTGAATTCACTGACCTATAAGATATCGTCCTTCTCTATGAAGACACGAACGAAGATGCTAAGAAAAATGAGGGAGAGCATCTTCAAAGAGAAGGGATTAGCCATTCTCTCTCCTTTCGTAGTATCGAGGTACATTTACGAGCCGGATAGTGAATATGGCAGTCAGGAATCATCCATGCTTCCATCTCGAACGATACCGCGTGTAGTCCTTGATTTTCTCTCATCGCGAAAGTCTTCCTCGAGCTTGTTCAAAACCGAATATCATTTTTGTTGTACATTTTCTCCAAAGTTAATCGATTTCATTTTGACAACAGTATCGAAAGTCATCGAGTTCTTTTCAAAGTGTTCCTTTAAAATTAACATCGTTCACTTTCATTAATTAACTTTCTAATTGATTTGTGATATGATTCGTCATGTTGTTCTCATTATAATCGACTTATCCTGATCGTTGATTTATCGATATTATTATTATTTATTATACAACATTTGTTATTCGTCCTTAAAGTAAGTAAGCTACAAGCATTCAAAGCTTAAAGAATCAATCACTGTGATTTATAATATATGAGAAAAAAGAATGTATAATACTTACGTTCGTATACTTTTGATATAAACGAAATATCAATCTAACGTACAGATCATTTTGCATATAAATTTAATTTACTAGATGTGTATTTCCTTTCAAAGACTCATTCTAAGAAATGAAAACGGAAGCGAGATTGCTTCGTTTGTGTTTCCACGACAAAGAGCAAACATACGAATTACAACATATCGTTGATCATGTTTTTCAACATTTACCTTATCGATGATCATTGAGTAATGTTAATAGTATTACGTATGTGTATATGTGTGTGTGTGTGTGTCTGTTCTCTCTACTCCCCCTCTGTGATTTTTTTTATGATACATATCTCCATTAACGGAACACGAAAGGCGAAGTTCCGATCGATCCATTTTTCAACTAACTTGCGAAATTTTGCTCCGAGCGAGGAGACATTTCATGTAGTTACATAACTTTCATTATACTTCGAGCTTATAAGTCGATTTTAACGATTTGGCAAGAGATCTCGAATTCGTTACGTGTTCGAAAAGAAAAAAAAGAACAAAACAAAATGAACAATCGAGAAAATTAGGTCATATAGTAATATACATTGATCATTTGATAAGAATCAAAGTATTTCGATCGTGAACTTCATATCAATTTTTTCTTGAATTTCTTTTTACAGGTATGGCCAATGTGATGCCATGGCTTCTCTCGATGTCTCTTCTTGGTTTTCAACAATTCGCAGCTCATCCTGGCATTGCACCGATTTCACGAGAACTCGAAGCACCGATTTTTCCCCTTCATGACTCGGTACAAACCCAAATATTTCGCGTATCGATAGATGACAATAATCTTGAAATTATTAAAATAATATATAATCGTGCATTTCGTCTTATGCTGAATTATCTATATACTACACTCATCAGTCAGCAGGTAATCCGGTATCGCAAGAAAAATTATCAACTCCAACTTCGTGTGATTCTTATGGGAATTCGTTAGAAAATAAATTAACAGGGACAACTGAAAAAAACAATATTCTTTATGGTTCTATACCAATTACGGCAGGTCGATTTTTCCAATCAAATAATCATGATTACTCGAGAACCATAGGTGATGTCCTTAAGAACAATGCCCATTCGATAAATCAACTTGAGTTTCATGAATTTAATTATGATCTCAATCACGAGCCAGTTGAAGACGAGTACGTTGGACCAGCGATGAGTTTGGTAAAGATTTGATTATCCCTTTCTAAACAATTTTCGATCTTCTCTATCGATCTTGCTAATTTTAATTTAGGTTTACGCTTGGTCGACCGTAGACTTTGAGTTCGATAATATCGAAGAACGAGATCAAGCTATATTTGATGGTAATTACATAGCTGAAAATAATTTACCATTAGGATTAGAAGTATATCAAAACAGAGTCTTCGTTACTCTTCCAAAATGGAAGGAAGGAATACCAGTAACATTGGCAACTGTTCCAAGATATTCCAAAACAAAGAGTCCAAAATTGAAGCCATATCCTGATTGGGATTGGAATATGTCTGGTTAGTTTGAATCTAAACAAATCATATCTATCGAAATGATTTTCTAATACTTTTTTATACTTTTAGATAAATGCGATGGTCTTACGTCAGTGTTTAGGATACAAGTAGACGAATGTGATCGTCTTTGGGTTTTGGATTCTGGAGTGACAAATATCGCGAAAAAACCAACGCAAAGTTGCCCACCGGTACTCTACATTTTCGATCTTCGAACTGATAAATTGATCAAGAAATATACTTTACCACAGGAACAAGTAAAAGAGGATTCTTTGCTCACGAATATAGTGGTTGATGTAAGAGATGGAGATTGTGGTGGCGCAATGGCATATCTTTCAGATGTCTGGAGATTCGGTATAATCGTTTATGACTTCTACAAGGATTCATCCTTCAGATTCGAACATCATTTCTTCTTTCCCGATCCTTTGGCTGCGAAATACGAACTCCATGGTATAAAATTCCAATGGACTGACGGAATCTTCGGCATTGCATTAAGTCCTATCGATATTCACAACGACAGGACCCTGTTCTTTCATCCCATGTCGAGTTTCAGAGAATTCGCAGTCTCCACGTCTGTCCTTCGAGACAAGAGAATGGTCGATCATAATACCGATAAATTTATACCGATTGGAAGACCAAGAGCCAAGGATTATGGTCATTCGTCTGGTTCCGTTGTCGACAGAAACGGTGTAATGTTCTTCAACATGGTTACTCGTGACTCAGTATGGTGTTGGGATACAAGAAAGGAATATATACCTGAGAATTTAGGTGTAATAGGTACCAGTAACATCTCATTAGTCTTTCCTAATGACATTAAAGTCGATCATGAGGAAGAGCAAAACGTTTGGATGATCTCCAATAGGTTACCGATGTATCTCTATGAAAATTTAGATAGCAGCAAGATCAATTTTAGAATCTTCAAGGCACACGTTAAGGATGCTGTTAAAGACACTATTTGTGATCCTGATCACGTGGTACCTGATTATGGCCAGGGTTATGATGAAACTTGTTGAATGTTGTAAGAAATCCACTTGAAGTTTTGAATAGTTAAAACAAAACGATCGAACAAATTTAGCTTATGTACAATAATTATTAAGATGATGAAAATATTTTATTAACAAAAGGATAGTAAAAAAAAATATTTAATGTCTATAGATTAATCTCGTAATATTAATTACGAAATAATAAAAGAAAGAAAGCTGTAATAATTATTTATAAAAGCGATTCAATCAATCATTACTTTTTTATGAATATATAAAAATGTATATTTTTTATTAACCCAACTAAGATCCTCAAATTTGTATCCTTTGACAAATTATCAAGAAAAGTCTTCCATGAAACTACCTCCTTCAAAAGATATTACGTTTTCAGATTCAATAGTAGTTTTAGTATACATCGTATCAAAACTATCTCTTATACTGGAAATTTGCAAATTTGTACTTTTTATCGAAGCTTGATCATCCTCTTCAACTTCATCGATGAAGTCAATCACACCGTTTCTTTCTTGGTTTTCAGGTTCAACGGTGAACTCTGATATATTTACTGAATTTGAGGAAACAACCATATCATATTTTTCAGGTAAAAAATCGTCAGAAAAATTCTTCTTAAACGTATCCGAATTCATTTCGTACGGTCTATAGGCATATATAGAATTATGCAAATCCCACATAAAGAAATATGATCCTAGAATTTCCATGTAAATAGCTAAGAGAAAACTGAAGAAAGCTATTATCATTTTCAAGGAAGGTTGATCGGAATCTTTGATCGTTTCATAGCCTAGAGAATCTATTTCCGGATCAATGATATCCATTGTCCTTGTTTCACTGAGTGCAATAGTAATTTCACTGTCGTATTGAACAACTTCGTTTGTAGGAAGATTATCGATTAAAGTCGATCTTGAATCTAAAGACAAATCTTCGTCTTCCATTACCAAGATACAAAGATCAAAATTCCTATCAGTTTCCATAGAACTTTGTAGAATATCTTCGAGATCATTAATCTCGTCTTCGATATCTTGAACGTTTGGAAGCGTCAATGTGTCTCCAACGTAAATATCCATATCATTATTAGAATCAAGAACGAATTCATCGACGGTCGATGGCAAACGATAAATATTATAAAAATTTTCGAAGAATGACGTGGATCGTTCGTCATTGATAGATCGAGAATCACGTGGAAAAGTTCTAATGATAATCTCAGGTTTATGAGAGAATGCAGCATGGACCAGACTGGCTGTGACGTCATCGACGATATCTCTCTGCTGATTACCATAAAGATCGGACGATTCGAAATTCATTCCTCGTAAATTTTTATTAGTTAATAAAATACCATGAGGACGTAAACTCCAATGGATGTTTCTTGCGATATCCATCATGTGTAGAGACATGTTTCTGCGTCTAACTTGATGATGATTTCGATCATCGATCGATTCAATTACATTTTCAGTTTTTGTAGTAGATGAAAGTGAAATGGAATTTGTTAAGGAAAAAAATGAATTATCTTTTTCAACATTTAACATGTCGATCTTAAATTTTTCGATTTCTTCAATTTCAGATTCTTTTGTTGTATCAATCATTTGTATTTTTTCTTCTTCTTTTTCATTTACTTTTTTATTTTCTGTACATTCAATGAAATCTTTTAAATCAGACGAATTAATAGACATATCTCTTTTAGAAATAATGGATTCCGTCGAATTAAAAGTCTTAAAATTTTGATTTGAACCAAAATCCAAATTGGTTCGTAAATATTGATAAGACGAAGGTAGTCCAAAGGGAACACTTATGTCTTCCCTATCAGTATTTCTATCAAGTTCAAGGCTATCTGTTATCTTTTGACTGTTTCTTAAAGAAAGATTCAATTTCATTGCATCTTGATTAGATTTGCTATGTTTCATATACACTTGACTATCCCTTATTGCCAGAATTTTTCTCAACTCTTGCCTAAACCAATGACTACCATGACGATCTAAAAGATTCAACATAATTGCAGCATCTTTACTTTGTATATTAGGTAATCGAGAAAACGATAATTCGTTTTCAAGAAAATTAAGATTTTCCTTCTCCTTTATTAACTCTTTGTTATTAATATTACTAACATATTCGAAGAAATCAGTTGTGTTATGTATTTCAATTTCGTTGTATGAATCAAAATGATCTTGATATGTATTAAATTCATATGAATCAGCCTCGTTTCTTTTTTGTATTTGTCTGTAATTATTTTTCACTTTAGAATAAGACATTACTTGGGCCGACCAAGTTTTAGTATTATCTTTAAAGGAATATAGCATATCAGTTTTCTGTTGTTTCTTTTTTTCCATCTCTCGTTTGTCCTCCATCAAAGTGATCTCATTGTAAGCTCTCAAAGCTTTCATTTCTAAAAGTTCTCTTTCTTTAGAAGATGTCATACGTTTTCTTCTCTTTTTCATTGATATCATGTTATGTCTCGATTGATCAAAGTATTCGGTATGTTTATAACTATCAAACGAAGTCTTGACCATCTTATTTTTAATATTGGTTAATCTATGAAGTGATTCCTTTTGAATTTCCTTAGGACATGCAGGTGATTTTTCTAAAAAATTAGAATTATCGTATTCTAAAGTATCAGCTATCTGTGTCATGGCCAAAATGTTCCAATTTTTACAATAACATGGTCCAATTTCTAAATTATCTTCGTAGCATTCATCATTTTTAATTAAATTCTTAGTATTTAATAATTGATTTAAATTGGTATTGGTCGCAAACTTTGGACATACGTTGTCCATGTAATCGACATGTACATTATGATCATTATTTTTATTATTTCCTTTATTATCGTATATGTAATTGTTCAAACTTTCTGTGGTTTGAGTACTAATAATATTATAACTATTATCAGTATTATTATTTACATTTAAATTACTCCAAACACTTTCATAAACGTTAAATGAATTATTACTTTTGTATTCTTCTTTTGGTTCGACACTTGTGTATCTAAAATGATAACACTTCAATAAGATATTCTTACTTAAATACAAACGTTAAAAAATGTACCTATGTTTTGTAATTAATTCTTGATTGGCCACATCAAAATTCTGAAATTTGCCTCCAATAAATTTTGTCCTGTTAGAAATTTTAGAATTATTTACAGATTCGTATTCCATACCAGTGTAACACGCAATTTGTTTTGGTATTTTAAACAATAATTCTGTATTCTTGTTATTCCATATCATCATTCTTCCTCGATCAAATAAATTCTTCGAATTCGAAGCTTTAAATAATGTTTTTTTGTATATATCGTTCGTATTTTCAACAAATTTTTCATTAAATTGTAATTGAGGATCAAAAAATTCATCGATTAGCAATTCTTTACCATAGAGATTAGTGATGTTGAATTTTTGATAGAACGGTAAACAGCCTATTGTAGAGAAGATACTAGTGCTAGGAAGAATGTAAGATCGATTGTTGAAAATATAATTGTAATTTCTTGTCATTTCTAAATGAACTGTTTTCGATGTATCTACTACAGGATTTATTATTTCTAAATTAGGTTCCTCTGTAAAAATAATCATCATATAAAATAATCATATATATATATATATATGAAAGATTATTTTTACAGATATATATAATATATATATATATATATATATATATATATATATATATATATATATATATATATATATAATAATTGAATATATTTATATATATATTTAATTATTCTATTTTTATCATTCACGATACACGTAAAATATTCTTACTTAAGAAAGAATTATTTTCCAATTTTGTATGAATAAAATCTTTTGCATTAATCATTTGACTTCGTAAAAAAGTATTACAATTAATCTTTGTATCTTCTTCTTGTTCACTATTAGTAATGGTTGCATTATTTTTGGATAATTTTCTGATGTCTGTGTCATCCAAGGAAGTAATATTCTCCTCTGGAATTTTATTATCATTTATTAAAACATCAATTTCATGATTAGATGTACAATTAACTTCACTTAAACATTTATTTTTTTTATTTAAAAGACAAGGATAAATAGATTTAGAAAGGATAGTTTGTTCCTTGAAAGGACATTCTATTAATTGTCTATCCCCTACGAGAGGAAAACATGGTCTAGACTCTACTTTCTCTCTCGTTACTGGACATGACTTTTTCTTTTCTTTCTTCTTAATAAATTCTAATTTTGTTTCTTCTTTTTCATCGATACAATCTAGTACAAAAGCTGTTATAGATTCCTTAGCTTGTGTCAATTCCATTACTTCTTCATGGATCAATTCTCTTTTTGCTTCAACTGAAACATCTTCGGTCTTATCATTAATCTTTTGGACTTCTCTAAACTTCTCAACAGGATTATCTTTTATATGAAATATAGGCATATCAGTTTTCGCCATCAAATAATCAATGATAGATGGATCTCTTATCCTACGATCTTTTATCAGATCAATTTTTCCTATCTCCTTTTTCTTTGCATATTCTTCTTGTATCTTATAAATTATAGCACTCTCTAACATCCTTTTGCGGACTCTAGCACGTGCATTGATTATATCAACATCAGTCAATCCCAAAAGCTTCATACATTTCTCAATAGGTATCAAATTATTATTACGAATTATCTGAGAAATGACTTCTTCTGTGTCATCAGATTCAAAACTGCTGATAGTCGTTAACGTTGTCAACGATCTAGATATTTTACTTTCGTTGGAATCGTTGAAAATTGAACTATAAAATGCGTCGTTCAGATTAGGTAAACTCATACAACGTCTTCCCGAGTACAAATCGAATGTTGATTCCTTGCTAACTATTTCCATGCTACTGCCATCCAAGAAGATATTATATGCGATAGAATATTTTGCTTGTAAAGCTTTCCTTATCTTTCTAATCCTTTCTATTTTTTTCAACTCTATATAAGAACATGCAATTGCATACCATATGTAAGCAGAATTAGCTGTAAATATTATTATTATTTGTTTAAGTAGATAAATTTTGTAAAAAATTAAGTTTGTAAACAATTTAAGTATCGATCTATATCACGTATCAAACTTACTTAATGAAATAAGTTCAACGACAACAAATTCGATCATTCGAAACGAAGAAAATCTTTCTTTACCCCATAGCCAGATGAATATAGCTATAACAATCAATTTTAATATAAGATTTTGAAAAAAACTCAGGATCAACCATGGCAGAAGTAAATTTGGTCGACTCCATGTTAAAATTGGATAAAAATTAATCATGTATAAAAATGTATAAACATAAGCGACTATCTTCCTTGTGATAACGATCCATGTTAGGGCTATTTGCAATGAAAAATAATAATGTGTAAAATATCATTCAACATACATAGAACATATTTTTCTTGATATTAACTTATTTTTATCCAATACTCAAAATCTGTAGAGAGAAAGAAGTATTGTTGAGTCAATGACAAATTCCAAATCTTTTCAATTTGTTGGGACCAGTCAAAAGGATGCCATTCCAATGTGCTGTTGAGCTTCGGAATATTATCATCTCGTTACTTACTTTAATGATTTAAGAAATATTTTATTTTTTTCCCGTTGCATGACCGATACTTTATCATTATACTTAGAACATCTTAAATACAAAAAGAAACTATATCCAATAATTATTTCAGAAATCTTACCAAACCTAACATAGTCATTACTAATAATTCAGCCTGAAAGGATATTCCTATATAATGTCCAACGAATCTTGGCATTCTGCACTTAAAATTTCGGAAGACATTAAATTTTCTTGAATGAATGATATTACCAAAAACGAATCATGATATTGCTTTGATTTCTTCGAATTTCGAATATTAAGATAATTAAAAGTATTCGATGAAAAGGAAAATTTAAACGATATGATTCATAGTTTCATTACAATCTGTCAATCCATATAATCATACGCTTGAACACAGCGTACATGATTGTGTAAATTCAATTATTTATAGTGATTTATAGATAATATTAACGTCAACACATAACATGCTTTTATTTTCGTCATACTTTTCATAATAACTTAAAGATTGATGAGATATGAAATTAAAACAAAAATTCATTTGAAAATTAAATGTTAGTAAAATAAAAGAAAGAAAATAACGAAACACACAAATAAACCGCGTAAGATAAATGGCATGATTTATTACAAATATTGCTTACAACTGTATAAACCCAATAGGTATAAGTTATAAGACTGTTAATAAATCTTTGTCGTTATCCTCTCTTTGCGATGTTAAAGAAATTATTTTCCATCGAGGACAGGTTCTATCGTTTGTCCTCCACAAATCTGACCCCAACCAATCAAACGCCAATGCTTTTCGACACGACGCGACAATGCAATCTTTTCGTCGATTTCTGTACACACTGGACTCGTCAAGCTTATTTTAGCTAAATCAGCACGGGTAGCTAAAACTCGACCGCCAGTACTAAGAGAGCCAATATTCACTAGCAATACTTCATTTCTAGATAATTTTGGTACCTATAAAAAAAATTATATAAGATCCCAAATGATAGAAATTATAAATGACGAAAAAATAAAAATAATAATAACATAATAAAAATCTTACTCTCGCTCCTTTCTTATCACCCTCCGTTCTTACACCCAACAAACGTTTTAAAAGATAGTACGATATTTCAAGTTCAATGAATATTTTAGGTAATGCCCCAACAGCTCCTAAAATTTGTCCCACTAAACGATCAGCTCTGCACAAAGTTGGTTCGATTTTCGTTCCAACACCTTGAAGAATTATAGATCAGTATGCTAACGCTAATCTGTTCTTTATAATTATTTTAACTAAGCTTAATTGATATCGCCTTATATAAATCTACAGATATTGTTTAAAAAAGTTTAACTTTTCGTGACTTCACAGATGTAATTCAAGGAATCTTAGGAGTCATAAAAATTGAAAATTTAATTTTTCTTTTTTTGCAATTGCGAATACGGAATCATAGGAAGGAAAACTGAGAGGACAGATATACTATTGGAATTGATGATCAAATTGTAAGAAAAAAGCTAATTACTTATTAAAATGTATAGAACTGAAGATAACCTTTTCAATTCTGGTTGTAAAAGATTTAGAATCACAACATATATGCCTTTCTTATTATTCTCATTTCGTTTAATTTCTCTTCAATCCTAAGATTTCTTATGTCACTTCTGCGCAATCTTTTTGCTTTAAGATACATTAATATTTATCTTATCCTGGAATCACAGGAAATGCAATCTTGAATCTAATGTACTAAGGGTGTGGTAAAATATGGCTCCTTATTAAGTAATAGATAATTAATATAATAATTAACTCACCTATAAGGCCACCGGGAACTGCGAATTGTAGCTCGTTCTGTTCGGCAAATAGCGAAACGATACGTGAAAATATAGGACGACACGTTAATTTCCCTTCACTATCTTTAGAGACTAATCCAGGTCGGACTTCGATTTCCATGCCAACCTGTAGCAACATAATATTTATTAGAAATTATTTATTAGAAAATTCGAAAATAGAAACAGTGATAGATTTAAAGAGAAAAACAGAAGCTGTGAGAAAGTTGGAAAGAAAAAGAAATATAAAAAGATCATGGAAAAATACCTTCAATACACCTCTTAATATACTGCCTCCTGCAACTCCACCTTTGAGATCGTCCACTTCGCAACCAGGCTTATTAACGTCGAACGATCGGATAACGATCAATCGTGGTTCTGACGTAAAATCTCTAAGTGGGACCGGAATTTTCTTTGTTATATACTCGCACAATACTTCAATGTTATATTTCAGTTGAGCAGAAATTGGAATAACAGGAGCTCCTTCTGCCACAGTACCTAATTTATTTTAAATAAAAAGTAACTATATAGATAATTGTCTTAAGAATGATTGATGACAAACTATTATTAAAATCTTTTTTATTATTATTAATTACTATTTACTATTTACTCTATTACTCTATTACTATACTATATACTATTTAATTTATTTATATATATATATATATATATATTTATTTATTTATTTACTAATACTAATTATTATTGATATGTAAGTTACCTTGAACGAATTTCAATATTTGTTCGTACTGTTCTTTCGCCTGAGCTTCCTTCACTAAGTCAATTTTATTTTGCAAAATGATTATGTGCTTTAACTTCATGATTTCAATCGCAGCTAAATGTTCAGAAGTTTGTGGTTGTGGACACGACTCATTGCCAGCTACGTAGAACAAGAGAAATTATTTCATCGTTAAAGAAATTGATTACAATTGCGAACGAATAATTTTATTAAAAATTTATTAAATAATACCAATTAAAAGTAACGCTGCATCCATAACGGCAGCTCCGTTAAGCATAGTTGCCATAAGAATATCGTGTCCAGGGCAATCTACGAAGGACACATGTCGAACCAATTGAAATCGTCCAGGACAAACGGGACGTAAACAAGGAAAGGAATCATCTTTACTAGATCCTCCTGATATGTAACAAGCCGGCCTTGGACATTTTTCATTATCACACTTATAAATCTTTGCATTCGCATATCCTATAACACAAAATGAAAATTGAAAAGAAGGATTCAGTAATGAACTTTCTATCTGATCAAATGTAAAGGAATAATTTGTGTTTTATATAATCATGTAAAATGTGAAATAGAAAAAGGAAAGATAAAGGAAACGCGATTAAAATTCCTTCAAATTTATTACTCAACATAAAAATGATATAAACAATTAAAAAAAGGAAAAAGAAAAACATACACACATGCACACACACACACGCGCGCGCACACACACACGCGCGCACACACACACATACACACGCGCGCGTGCACACACACACACACAAGTGTGTATGCCTATATATATATATATATATATATATATATATATATATATATATATATATATATACATATATATATATACATATATATATATATATATATATATATATATATATATATATATATATGACATAACGACAAATGTTAAGTTTACAAAGAATTAAAAAAGTATATATATGCTAAACAATACTTTTATATATCTTTCAAGTATTATCTATAATTTGATCTCTTTGACTGATTGTTTATACCTAATATATTCATTAATTCAGAACGTAGTAATACAATTACCCGTATGTGCGTATCAAGGAAAAGATGGTAAAATATTGTTTTACATATTTTCTTTTTTACATTTATGCCTTATATAACTTTTATGACAATTAATTGCAAAAAATTGATTCATTGTACTAATCCAAATAAAACGATAGAGTATAATATTACATTCGATAGATACACAGTTTTCATCAAAATAGAATTATTGCCTTGTATAAAAACTACTGCTAATATGTTAGATATAGTCATGGTTTGAATTATTTCTATTTATTTACATAACTTCTCTTACAACATATAATACGAAAACAATATAAAATGTTGCTTTCACAGCAAATACTGGTATTCCAAAACGAAATATATTATCATGTATCATCATCATTTCTGTTTTCAATTTCTTTTACTTCTAATAACGAACAGATCTCGATCGATGTTTCAAAAACACCAATTTATCGTATACAAAATAACAACAATTATAATTACTCATTTTCTTATTCCATTATTACTATTTTTTTGTATCATATTCTAATCTCCTTAAGATATTGTAAAGTTATGCAACATTAAATTGTCAATTATTTATGTATTCGATAAAATAAATGCATTGTTACATTCGCGGAATACTTAACGGTGAATGTATATCTTTTAAATGATTTAAATACAAAAATAACTTATAGAAATACTAACTAATCAATTACACTTAATGCATAATGAAATCTCGGTGAAATGATAAACTATAAGTTTAAACTATAGATACACCACAATGTAATCTTCTTCACGATTCTAAATGAAGATTTTCTTTTCAAAGGTAATTCTTGTAATACTTTTTAAAACAAATACTTTCTACAATTTTTAGCACCACACTTGCATAAAACTTTATTGACGATGGTTTTCGAGTCGGGCGTGTCCTGTCGTACTTCGATCTCATTTGTTGGAGATTGAACGATATCGATCTCCTTTCCTTCCTTGATAATATTCTGCGTCACGCGCGTTGTTTTCAAAGGTTGAAACACATAGTCAAATGTAATTTCCTCATTCATTTCGATATCTTTTATGGCGAATAATGCGAGTTTCGGAAGATTAGGATCGAGACAATTGATCCAGACACCGTAAACCGCCAAATTGGGATCACAGGAATGATTGATGAAGTGTGATATGTTTCCATATACAGCTGCATCAACCGTATAAAGACATTGATCGTCGGTTTCGTTATAGTCCAGATCAAAAAGATATGTTCTACCTGCAGCATCATATTCTTTACCACGTTTATCTGCTTCCTCGCTCGAGATTACTTCGCCCACGTATTGTGTTACAAAGGAACCCTTCTTGATACTTTCCAATGTTTTTACACCCCAACCCCTACCGTCGTCGGTTTTAAAAATACAAAACTTTATATTTGTACCACGTTGTGTAACACGATTTAGACATGTCGAATCACATTTACATTGCTTGTTACATTCGTATATCGGTGTACCTGGTTTAACGCGAATTTTTCCCTTTAAAGTATACGGGAAAATACTATCATTTTGTAAGAAACAACATTTTGTATTAGATCCACAATTAACACAATCGCAACCAATCGGAGGATCTTCAGGTATCACTACATCTTCACCCGGAAGATAATCTTCTATATAAAAAAAATCTTCTGGAGGGCCCTCAAGATCCATGAAATTTTCTACAGATATCGATGGCTTCCCTTTACTGATACTGTTCATCTCGTTTTCCCAATCTTTTAACAATTCTAATTGTTCCCTTCTTAAATCGTACAACATAAACCGTAAAATATTCGTTTTAATGTCTATCTCCGCTTTATTTTTTTTTAAATTATTAAGTTTAAAAAAGTTGTTTATACTAGTGTAAAAAGCATTCTCATCGATTAGAGCGCAATCAATCGATTCTCCTTTTTGCTGGATTTTATTTAAAAATTCATAAACGTCTCGCTCCGTCGGATAAAAACCAACTTTTTTTTTCAATTTTTCCAACAATTTGGACCTATTCTTCTCGAAATCCTTCAAAATTTCATTGCAATTTGTTAGATTCTCTAATGGTTCCCACGTATTATGATCGTTGGACCAATTCTTCCACTTGATCAAATACGACGTAGTACCATTTATTTTTTTCTTATTTAGGATTTTCTCCACTTCCCAAGTTTCGTCCTTTTTAGACGTTTTTAATTTAACATTACTATAATGAGGATTACTGTATTTAATATCTTCCAAAACGATTCGTAATTCTTTCAATTTGAATTTCGTGTAATCGTGCTTCAATGGAGTATCGATGAAACCGTTACATCTTGTGTTCCTTTTGTTATATACACCAATATTTAATGAATCAAATTTTTCCATATTTCGACGATTTACACCCATCTTACTAGATCTCTTCTCTTTTCTATTTGAATTAACACGTGAATTAACACGTAAATTAACACTATCTTCCCTGTTGTCTGGATAAAAAGTTGTTTTCTCATCGATTTTTGGCTGCTTCAAACGTTGTTGGACACTTTCAGGCGAAAGTGATCTTTTTTCAGATGTAGAAGATGTTTCACCAAGAATATCTGCATGTTCCATACTGCCTCTCTCAACTGGATGCTCTGTAATGCCAAACATTTAAACGACGTCATTTACTCCGAACTCAAGTTCGATGTTTCAAATTACTGTACATAATTGTGTGATTGTTTTTAAACGACATATCACCATCATTTTTAACACTTTAATCCTCTTCAATCTTATGTAAATTAAAAAATTATAATGTTCCAGAACATTTTGATTGAATTTTGTGTCTATTCTTATGATGACCATTGCAATTATTACTATTAAACGGATATAGTTATTTTTTATAAACAGAAGTATTATTTTTTATTAAAATAATATTTGAAGTAATATTTTTGTTCAATAGTGTAAAAAAGAATATCAAAATCAATATATTTCATTTGTAAACTTTATTTTTATTTTGCAAAAATTAATTTAGTTATAAAAATTATTACCTATAAATATTATATAATATAACATATAAAGACACTTAATATATATTTAAAATCCATATGCAATTCGCCCACGGTTTTTCTAAATGAAAAAAAAAAAAATTATTTCCGAACGTTTAAGGAAATGAATTTATATAAAAAAGAAGTTTCATAAGAAGTTTCGTAATCAAAAGTAGATTCATTAGGCTGCAATTACTACTATTTCATTATTATTGCATTAACCATTGAATTTTTACTAGATAATTTACCTGAAACATTTAGTTTTGTTAATTACAATCACATAATATATACATTTATAAAAATACATATATACATACAACAATACATATATATATATATATACATACATACATACATACATACATACACATACAAACACACACACACACACACACACACACACACAACTTGTAACTACTTATATAATTTTAAATAATTTATTAATTAATATATCATACTTAAATATTATTATAGGAATATTACAATTTTCACTTACCTTATATTCGTTGAACTCAATCATAATTCACATTTCCAATCACTTTCAATCACAATAAAGAATTATATTATTTATGAATTGTTATATGCATTACAAGATAACTACATTTATAATAATTACTACTGAACAGTTTGTCTGTATACATTCTAAGAAATTTTAAACATACTTATATACATTCTAAGAAATTTTTAAAAATTTATTGTATTGGAAATAAAGGAGAAAAATTGTACATTATTAAAAATTATTGTCTTTCTTTACTAATTGAAAATTAGTAAATGCAAATATATTTATATAATAAATATATTTATATACTATTATAATATTAAAATATTACTTTACAAAACCCTATTATATAATGAAAATATTATCAACTCGTTTTGAAAATAAAGTAACTTTCAAAAATTTAATATTATAAATGACAGAATGTTAAATAAATAGCAATTTAGATAAAATTATAGAAAAATAGATAACATTATAACTGAGTTGTACTTACCAAGTTTAATTGTAATATTTCTTTCCAACTCATTTTTAAACCGTACAGTTTGCACACCTGAAATTGCCTTAACGATTGTAGATTTTCCATGCGCTACATGACCAATGGTACCTACAAAAAATTATAAAAATAAATAATTAATTATAATACCATAGAAATATTCAATAATTTTATGAAACAATATTACAGTAACTTATTAAGAAAATGTAATAAAATAAATATCATTTATAAAAGTGAATATTTTTTTATTTAAGTTTTAATATCTTCTTACTTTATTTAGATAAAGTTTAGATAATATTTTAATTTTGTTACGATATACTTACCAATATTTATTGTAGCTTGTCTGCTAATAACTTCACGAGATAAGGCAGTTAATGTACTGACATCCTAAAATTTAAATGAAAGAACTGATTTAAATATGTAACAAAGCAAAACATTGATATAAATAAAATATTAAATATTGATAGTATCATAATAATAATAATAATAATAAAATTATATCAATTATTATACTAACAGTATAATATAATCATAGTACTACAAAGCTGAACAGAGATAATATGTTTTGAGTACACAATAGGAATAATGAGTAATATTATATAAAAATGAAAATTTTTTTGCAAATATATTTATATATTCTAATATGATTTCATAATTCAAGGTTAAAAAAAGCATATATTAACAACTTTTAGGAAAATAATATAACAATAATCCATTTGATATAATTTATACATTGTATATCAAGTGCCAAGCATTAAAAAGTGAGGTTAAATTGAATCGAATGTATGTATGAATGACCGTTATAAATATGTAAAGTTTATAAGTATAATTTTACTCACTAGCTTTGAAAGATCTTGTTTGTATAAATTGGGTTGACCAGTTGTCACACCTAGCCCTTCTTCACCTCCCATAATTGTTAATTCTACGGTATATATTAAGTCGGCCACGCGAAAGTCACTGTAAAAGAAATCGAGACTTCGTTACGCCTCACTTAAAATACAGTATTGAAAGGAATCAGCTTGAATGTATTCACATCTATATCATAGCTAGTTACTAACCGGAAATCAAATGATGTACTAATACAAAATACTAAATATTGTTAACTTAATTCCAATATGTTTAAAAAATAATATAAATATATTTTGACAATAGATCAATAAATTTAATAATAAACTACTTGTCCAACATAAAACAAAAATTTATGAAGTATGAAGTTCATAGACAATTTCTGTGTAAATTTGAAGTTTTCTATCACTTTTACAGTATTGTAACAAAATTTAAATACTTCGAAATACTTTATTTTGGAATAAATGAAAGTCAAATGAATGATACAATGACTTCTTTTACAAAAAATTCTCTGTAATTAGTCAATAATTACACCTATAGAAATTCTTTCTACATTGTTTAAAATGACTCAAATATAATGAATATCGAAAAGAATTTTCAAACATCAACATCAAATATGAAACATTTAAAAATTTGAAATTAATATAAATTGTTTAAGAATATTTCAAATACTTGTATATTGCGTATCATTTCTAATTTTGAACATAGGAACATGTAAAAAAAATATTTTTAGTAGTTGGTAGTATGTGATAACACCACAAATATTATCACTTGTAATAAATATTTGAATTTTTTGTATTTTCTATTAAATTTAACTTCAAATATCGGATGAATATTCAAAATTATTCGGCTTATGCTCTGATTAAACTATATACCTGAAAGTTTTCAAATTCTCCAGATTGTTTGAATATATTCTACACGAGATTATTGTGACATAACCTACATAATGATTCTTGACTATGGTTTTAGAAAAGTAGTTGAGAACTTTGTTAAAAGCAGAGGACAGTATTTTAATAGATTTCTAGGAAGTCTTTCGAACCAAGAGTTGATAAATGAATTTTCAACAGAAGAAGATATGGTAAATTAGTTTAGTTAATTATAATTTTATTTCTTGCTTACTTTTTTATGTTATAAATTTTCATTTATTACAGCCCAATTTAGACATAAATCCTTATATGAAAGAAAAACAACAATGTTTATTATGCAAATTAAACATACAGCCAGATTTTAAAAATGTACGATTACTATCACAATTTCAAAGTAGATACACAGGACAGATTTATGGAAGGCATATAACAGGTTTATGCAAAAATAAACAAGAACAAGTTGAAAAGGAGATCTTAAAAGCGCAACATGCTGGTAAAATTTAATATTATTAGCTATTTGTTAAGAACCAAAATATTGATAACTAATCATTTCTCTCATAGATATAATATAATATGAAATAATATTTTTTAAGGTTTAATGGGACATTTTACAAAAGATCCAAAATATGTAAATGACCCACCATTATTCGATCCCAATCGTCCATTGAGACCACATAAATATTAATGTAAAATTATGGATATATTCTTTAGATTTTGTTAAGAACAAAATAGTAATTTTCATGTTGTATATAAGGTACTATCAAATTAGAAAAATAACCAAAAATATGAAATATTTCATTATTTAATAAATGTGTCATTCTCGGTAGAATAATATACTAAAGATTTAGGTATACCCAATGATGATAATATTTCTTCCATAGTCATTACCTGTCCTCGTTTATTTTCTAAATCTTTCTGCAATCTTTCCAAAGCATCTTGGCAAGCATGTCTCCACCTTTTAATATCAGCTTCCAAATCATCAGAATTGTTCTTTCGATATTAAAAAATTAATTAGATTTAATGTCATTAAAAGATCATAATATAATATTATATAAAAGTTATACCTTTTTACAATATGAAATTTCGTTTTTCAAAATCTCGATTTCTTTCTGTTTCTTTAATATTCTCTTTTCTAATTCTTCTAAATCATTTGGAAATACGTTCATACTCTCATCAATTCCCACGTTTTCCATATCATTTTCGAGATCAAATCGTATCTTTTTCATAGCAATTGATTCTTGAGACAATTTTCGTTTAGTATTTTCCCTACTTGATATTAAATGAATTGTTTATGTAATAAATATATATATATATAATTTCATCCTAAAAATATTCTACTTACACTTGCGATTTAATGTTTACTTGTTCTAAACTTTTAACATTAGATTTACGTTTGAGAGTCACATCAGAAGTGTTAAATAATGAACGAAACGGTTTGTTTACTGTTGGACTATTTTTCAGTTTCATATGTGCTGAAGTTATGGTTTTTTCACACATTTTGTAATAATAAATTTGTTATTGTTTACATAACACACAATTTATTAAAAATTAATACTTATTCAATCAACATCAAATAAATAAATCAATGTCATATGAAATTCATTCTAAATTACACATCCTAAAAAACATACTTGTTTCTCTGAAATCATGCGTTCATTAAGTAGAAAGAAATCACGATTGGTGGAATAACGAATAGTCATCGTCCAATCAGCGTTGTGACATACAGCGACACTGAAAACGCTTTCGATCTGTTGTGTTTTATTCTAACCTCTTCACGGTAATGTCGATGTTTCTTCGTTAATAAAAGTGTTAATTATAAAACTTCCTTAAAAATATAAAATAATATAGAAGTTTAACATTTTTTTGTAAGTATATAAGCTCTGCTATATTGTTAAAAATTATAATTTTTTAAATTATATTTCGAAATTACATTATGATTTCTAAAGGTCATTCAAATTTCGTTAATTTAAAATATTTTCTATATAAAATTATAATTTTTATTTTATATGCAATATTAATAATAATAATATAATCTTTTCAGTAATTATGGATATCAGACCAAATAATACAATTTATATAAATAATCTAAATGAAAAGATAAAAAAAGAAGAATTAAGAAAATCGTTATATGCAATATTTTCTCAATTTGGACAGATATTGGATATAGTAGCATTAAAAACATTAAAAATGCGTGGTCAGGCATTTGTCATTTTCAAAGAAATAGCTAGTGCAACGAATGCCTTAAGATCTATGCAGGGATTTCCTTTTTATGATAAGCCAATGGTATGTATGTTACATAGATATTTGTAGTTTTGAAAAAAGTAGAAAAGTTTTATATATTAAAATTGCTTTATGTGTGTTTTCAGAGGATACAGTATGCTAAGACAGACAGCGATTTAATTGCAAAAATGAAAGGCACATTTGCAGAACGCCCCAAAAAACCAAAACGTGTAGTACCAGCTGCAGATGAAGAAGCAAAACGTGCAAAGAAGCGTGCTAAGGAACAAGCGAAACATTCACAGCAAATTGGATATCATCCTGGTGTACCGCAACATCCAGGATTAGTTAATACAGCTGTACCTGAACAACCACCAAATCAAATTTTGTTCCTTACAAATCTTCCTGATGAAACTAGTGAAATGATGTTATCTATGCTTTTCAATCAATTTCCTGGTTTCAAAGAAGTTCGTTTAGTACCGAATCGGCATGATATTGCATTTGTTGAGTTTGAAAATGAAGTTCAATCAGGTGCTGCCAAAGATGCACTTCAAGGATTTAAAATTACACCTTCACATGCGATGAAAATATCTTTTGCGAAAAAATAATTACAAAGACTTTAATCTTATGATTATTAATGAAATAAATGTGTAAACATTAAATGCAAAAATAATGAGAAAGTTATCAAACTGGACATGTAGTCATATTTTAATAATTTTTATACAATATAGTTTCTTGAATATAAGAAGTATTTATTATTAAGTAATAATTATGCAAAGACCAATCATTCTGTGAATCATGTTTCAAATATTAAAAATATTTTTCACAATATGATAAATATATACACGATTTTGTTCCAGGATATAACTGATTTTGCTTTCGCTTATGATAGTTCTACTATTTAAAGCAATTTATCAATTTTAATTTTATAGTGGTTTACGACAAAAATGATTACAAGCATAATTCTTTATTAATTTTGATGAACAAAATCGCATTTTAAAGATAAAGGTTTAAGCTAGGGCATGATTTCCTTGCATTTTTGAAAAAATGTTATTTTCTTTGAAAAAGATGATGTTTTTTCGAGAATAATTTTTTAAATATACAATATATTCTTATAAACAAGATTAGATAAAAATTAATAAGAATAAATGAAGCGGTATGTTCTTCCCGTCTACAAATTTATCCGTCCATACAAACCACTCCAAATTCTATTATTTTTTCAACTATCGCAACAGATCTTATGCCAGTATTGCATATGCACACTTCACCATAAAAAGTTCCTCATTTATTTTTGCATTCCAAAAATAAAATAAATCAAACATTAAACAAAAATTATTGTCTCGATTATGATATTGTTATGCGCTTGAGTAAATAAGAATAAATGAGAAGTAACAAGCAAAATAAAAATAAATGAGAACTATGTGGATATAATGATGAACATAAGTATAATATTAAATATAATATTTAATCCGAAAATAATAAATGAGAAGAAATAAGAACAAATAAAAATAATAAAGAAATTAGAAATTTTCAGAGCGTTTCTCTAAGAAATTATTTAAAAATTCTTCTATATCTACACTGTTTATTTATTAAAGTATAATAAGCATATAAAGTGTAAATAAATTAGTAAAGTTTAATGTTCAGTCGAAATTAGATTAAAAAGAAGGTTTATTTTATAGAGTTTCGCGAAGTAAATTCCGTAACCGAACTTTAATAAATAACTACTGCAAATTAGAGTCATTGCATCATTGAAGAGGATCTCATTCAACTTCAATGTCAATCTATCTCATTTTCAACCAGCTACGAATCATCCACCCTCTATTTCGACATAAATCGCGGATGAGTGTTTTGAAGCCATTGCAGAACTTCTTAAGTAGTAAATGAATTTTTCAATTTCTCCGATTACTCAATCATGTCAAGGACAAAAGGTCTGAATTGGCACAAATGATTGGTTGTAATTAATTAGTAGAAGAGTATTGAATGACCACGAATAAATTTCTTAGGAGATTTACTCGTAAACGATTTTTTGTGTTTTGATTTATTTATTAAATTAGGATAGGGTCTTCTTGTTCAAACGCATTAATTATAACTATTTGAAATTTTGAATATTTCAATCCATTATTAAATATTTTTTTCTAGTGAAAATAGTAAAAAATCATCATTCAGAATCATCATAATAATGAATGAGCAAGAAGACATTCGCAATGGATAATCTCTAGATTATAAGCGAAATTATATAATTTGTTTTCTAATTATTAGTATAATTGCTTGTAAAAAGGAGCGTCCAAGAATTTTTTATTACATTTTTAAATAAAAATTAATCAAATATGTAATCAACTTTGCTGGTAAACAAAAGGTCTCGATAAAGTCATTGCTTTTGAAAGAGGAAAGCCGAATAAATCATTGATAGAAGACATTGATAGAAGAGACTTGTAGAATCACAGTTCATAGGCCCTAGAATAAATTAATCAATTTTTAGCATAGGATTTTCAGCAATTAATATACCAATTCTTGTTTCTCTCCATATATTTTCTCGATTTTTCTTTTCAGGAAAAGACTCGGTGAGTCTCCTTACTCGGAAAAATTAGGATGAAACGATATTCAATATGTCGATCTCTCGTTCCGAATTCCATCGTCGTCACGTTCCGGCTTCCTTTTCTTTTCTTTCTCCGGCTCTCTTCTTTGTCTCATATTTCTTCTCTTTCTCTCCTTTTTTTAATTTTTTTCTATTTCAAGCTAAATCATCGCCAAATGAACCTTCTTCTTTATCAATTTTTTTCCTCTTTTTCGACTTTTTTTGCCTTTCTTTTCTATTTCTTCTTTCCCTTCTTCTTTTCAGACTAGATCATTAGAGAAAAGATCATCGAGGAAGGAACCATCGGGTGGGATCCTTCCAAGTTTCTTTCTTTTGGTAGGAACAAATCGAGCTCTATTTTGGTACTCTCGTTTTGGTCGGGTGGAATGATATTCAATATGTCTTGCTCTACGTTTCATCGTTGTCACGTACGCACACGTTCTGGGTCTCTTTTTTATCTTATATTCTTCTTCTCTTTCTCTTCTTTATCTTCTCTTTTTCTTTTCCAGGGATCATCGAGGGTTAAATTCATCTTTGATCGAATAAGTCCGATGTATCGTCGAATGGTTTGGTTCATTGTCGATTTTTACACGAGAATACAGGAAAGATAGGAAGACGTGATGGGTGTTCGTGGGCGCGATTAAAAATCCTACCAAGGACTTCATTTTGTTTACGTATTATAAATTACACAACACAAATACTATCGAGCGAATGACTGCATATTTTAATATATTTTTAAGATCCCTTCAAACTAATTCTGATTAAACACTAAAGTACTAAAACTTTACATTGCCAATAATACTTTTACAAAAATAAATAGATAAGATAAATAGTTAAATTCAAAGATAATTCTTTAAATTCGCAAATTTATATACTAATTACATGTGTTAATTATATTTATTATTCTTTATCCTCTTATCGTGAAACAAATACGTACCAATCTCGTATTTAATACGGATTACTTCGAGACGTACGCATCATCAAAGAAAAATATACATGTGAGAGACTGAAAAGTGTGAATTTATAGTCTACTAAACTACTTACTCTACCTAACGAAACCGATTATTATGTCGCGTGAGAGGGGAATAACCAACAAGCTTAACACCGATACGATATACGCATGGTGGGGACAGTGTTCCCCACTTATACTCGTAGTTCATATTTTGTCCGTACCTGTCGCTGAAGTCACACACATTTCGAACAAAAGATAGTGAACCTTAATAATTGAACGAATAGGTAATTATGAATTATGCGGGCAAAGTAAGATAATAGAAATAAAAGAAAATATAAATGTATCATAATTTTTAATTGAATAAAATGCCATTTATATTTTTGCTAGAATGCAGTAATGAGATGCAAGAAAAAGTATTTTTTATTATAATTAATATGTACCTATAAAGTAGAAATTCGTATACTTTTTTATATGTTAATAATTAAGCATCATTTTAGAAAATTTTATATCTGTATCTATATATTTTATGCGTTAATTGACCAAAAAAACTGTTTTACCTTCAATAATTATCGGGTGAGCATTGTTTCAAACTCTCGCACTATAGTCAAAAATATACTGTAGTTACCAATCTACAATTTATTCTAATCAATGCCAATTATTTAGTGAAATGATATCATCCTTGCTTATATGATTCAGTGATACTATAGCTGTTCTGTCGTTTGGTCGTACTCGCTTAGTTTGCTTTTTCTATTCTTATATTAAATTTTTGTCCTGTCAACATTTATTTCTTATTTATATTGAATTTGATATATTTAGTCATAAGGAATTAAAGTTTTTATTTTTATTTCATTTTTTATACGTATTAAGTCGAAAATATGCCGGTGTTTCACACAAAGACTATAGAAAGTATTCTTGAACCTGTCGCACAGCAGGTAAGATATTTTATGAAAAATGGTCATATTCAATCATCAAATACATAATCGATTTCTTAAAATTTATGTATTTATATCTATGTATGTATATATATATATATATATATATATATATACCTATACTCGAACAAATGAAATTTATATTACACATGCACACACACAGACACACACACACACACGCCTTTATAATTAAAATAAATTTTGGAAAAATAAAAAAAGATATCTCATCAATCACTTTTTAATTATTCCATCAATTTCCATTACAACAGATATTGATATAAGATAATCTTCTCCAACTTAAATTTACTCAGTAATACTTGTGTTACTTTATATAGAACTATGACATCATTCTGTGGTCATGGAAGAAAAGTACTAAATTCACTTTTAGAATTGTACCATGTTCTTAAATGATTTATGAAATCTGATCTGTCTTTTCTAATATAAAAGTATATAGATATATACACATACATATATATATATATATATATATATATATATATATATATATATATATATATAAAATTTCAATGTTAAGTTGACATTTTTAAAAATAGAATATCATGCAATAGTAGAAAATTTTATGCACTTATAACAACATGAACATTAATAGTTGTATATTATTTCAAAAATAAAACTATTTCAAGAAAATGATTGTATATTATAAGAATTAAAAATATTTATTATACTATAATA
This sequence comes from Vespa velutina, assembly GCF_912470025.1. Lineage (NCBI taxonomy): Eukaryota > Metazoa > Arthropoda > Insecta > Hymenoptera > Vespidae > Vespa > Vespa velutina. The sequence continues at coordinate 5,736,046 of NC_062190.1, read as the reverse complement.
AATATTAATATTATTCTGAATTTGAAAAATAAAACTAATATTATTCTGAATTTAAAAAACCAAGATTTTTATGACACATTTCATATGATTCCAATATCATTTCCCCTCCACTTCTAGAAATAGCCATGAAACATTAACAGACCTTGTTGATGCCTACTAGATTTATGAAAATGAAACTCTGAACCTTACCAAAAATGGTATCAGCTATTTAGCATGATGCATAAATTAAATCTATATTCATAAAATTCTATAAATGTTATACAGTATAATTTATTTTTTTTTAACAAAATTCCAATGTATGTTTATTTATTAAAATGTATAATAAAATTTTGTATAATGCATAAAAAAACACAGATATATAAAATAATAGAATATTTATAATCTAATATGTGTGTGTGTGTGTGCGTGTGTGTATTTGAAGTAATTAAGCTAAAAAAACAATTATAAAATTATCTTCTTATATCTGAAGAAAAAATCAAACATAAAATTAAAGTAAAAAGCTTTTGTATAATATTTTGTCTAGGTTTCAAGACTTGTCATTTTACATGAAGAAGCTGAAGATGGAAATGCAATGCCAGATTTGGGAAAGCCTGTACAAGCAGTTAGTATGGCAGTGACTAATTTGATAAAAGTAAGTTTTAAATCTATTTTATAAGTTAAAAATAAATATAGATGTTTTTCATTTTGTTAGTAATATAATTATAAGTAAGGCATAATATATTAAAAATATTGATTATCATATAAAAAATTACAGGTTGGCAAAGAAACAATAAATTCTTCAGATGATGCTTTGCTCAAGCAAGATATGCCTGCAGCATTGCAACGTGTTGAGGGTGCTTCACGTCTTTTAGAGGAAGCATCTGCAATGTTAAAACAAGATCCTTATTCTGGACCTGCCAGGTAAATAATAAGTATAGAAACATTTTTTAAGATATATCTATTATAGATTTGAAACAATAACTTACTTATATATATTTCTTTTATAGAAAGAAACTTATAGAAGGTTCCCGTGGTATCCTGCAAGGAACTAGTTCTTTACTGTTATGTTTTGATGAAAGTGAAGTACGAAAAATAATTAGAGAATGTAAACGCGTTTTGGATTATTTAGCTGTTACTGAAGTCATTGAAACAATGGAAGATTTAGTTCACTTCCTTAAAAATTTAAGTCCATGTCTAAGTAAAGTATCAAGAGAAGTAAGTGCTCGTGAAAAAGAATTAACTCATCAAGTTCATAGAGAAATCCTCATACGATGTTTAGAGCAGGTAATTATTCATTTTATTACAAAGAATATAATGGTAAATATAATGATATTATTATAATTAAATATTATATATATATAGGTGAAAACTTTGGCACCAATCCTCATTTGTTCTATGAAAATTTTTATTCACATCATATCTCAAGGTGGAAAAGGAGCTGAAGAGGCAGCTGAAAATCGTAATTATTTAAGTGGACGAATGTCTGATGAACTGAATGAGATAATAAGAGTTTTACAATTAACAACATATGATGAAGAGGAATGGGATGCTGATCAATTAACAGTATGATTTATAGATTGTACTGCTTGTAATATCTAAAGAGTAACAAAAGTTTTTATTAAATTTTTATGTTAGGTATTAAAAAAAGCACAGAGTGCCATAGAATCTAGAATACGTGCTGCATATGATTGGTTGGATGATGGGCTCGCTTTACGTGGAGGTGTAGGAGAAAAAAGTCTTCGACAAATAGTGGAGCAAGCATCGCGGTTGGCTGAACGATATCTTTCTCCTTCTCAAGCAGAACCACTGTCGAAATTAGCTTCACAAATAATTACTATGACAGATGCTTTATGCGAACTGCGTCAAAATGAAAAAGGTTTGATCATTCACGTGTACATATATTTATTACTTCATCGTACACTATTATAATAATTTTTATTATTTTAGGAACTACACCACAAGCAGAAGCTCTAGCGCGTAGTATAAAAGAAAAATTAAATGAATTACGCAGTTCCGTAGCATCTGCCCTAGTAGCCGCTGATAAGTCAGGAACAGCTCAAACTGCACATACCGTTGCTGGTCGTTTGGAACAAGCTAATAAATGGCTCTTAAATCCACAACAAGATGATAAAGGACTTGGTCAAAAGGCTATAGCTTTGATAATACATGAAGGAAAAAAGGTATGTTGATTGTATTGAATCATTAAGCATGCTTAAATCGTAATTAAATTATATGAAACTGTATGTAATGAACATGCTTTTTTATTTATTGCTGTTTTTGTTCTTAACATTAATATGTTTCATTTGATAATAGTTCTGTCAAAATGAGTTATCAAAAATAAATTCTTGCTTTTTTTTTTTAATTAATATATAAATTCCAATATAATTTTGAACACATTCCGTATATATAATATGTAATATTAATCCTTTTTATTACTTTATTTTTTACGAATATTTAATATTTTGCTTGAATGCTTCAAATGGAAAGAACCAACAGCATGTAGCGAATGTAAGTCATGAAGAAATTTTTATTGCAGTATCAAAATGTATTGGATCTAAAATAGATGTATAGATTTAAAAGATTTTAAAGTTTAAAGAATCTTTTTTAATTAATGTTACTGTAAAATTTAGGTTGCTGAAGGTTTACCTGGTATACATAAAGTAGAGATTCTACAATTATGTGATGAAGTTGATAATTTATCTCATCAACTTGGAGATTTATGTGCTCATGGTCAAGGAAATACGCCAAGAGCTCAAGAGATTGCACGTCAACTATCACATAAATTGTACGAGCTAAAGAATAGGATACAACAGGCCGTTGTGTCACGAGTAGTTGAAGATTTCATTGATATTACGACACCTTTAAAACAATTTACGGATGCTGTCTTGGCACCAGAAGGTACACCTGGAAGAGATCAAAATTTCAATGATAAAACTCATGCTCTTCAAACATTTTCTAATAGAGCAGCAAAAACGGCTAGAATGGTTGCAGCTGGTGGTATGTAGCTTCATGATTACGACAACACTACTTTTTATTATGTGATTAATTGTTTCATTTTTTGAATAATTATAGGAAGCGGAGGTAATAAGAAACTGGCTGAAGCATTAGCTGCAAGTGCTTCACAAGTTGAATCATTAACACCTCAATTAGTTAATGCTGGCCGAATTCGTATGACGTATCCGGACAGTAAAGCAGCCGATGAACATTTTGAAAATCTTAGACAACAATATGCCGAGACTATGCAGCGAGCAAGAGCATTGTGCGATGAAGCAACTGATAGTGGCGATTTTATCAGAACTTCAGAAGAACAAATGCAAAAACATACATATCTTTGCGAAGAAGCTATTGCAAAATCTTATCCACAGAAAATGGTTGACAATACAGCTGCTATTGCAAGGTTGGCTGATAGGGTAATACTCGTGGCTAAACAAGAAAGTGATAATAGCGAAGATCCTGCTTTCATTCAAAGAGTTAATCAAGCAACTGATACTTTACAAAATAGTAAGTTTTTATTTTATATAATATAAAATTTAGTGTTTTGTTAACATAATAATTAACCAATTTCATAATACAGGTATTGCCCCAATGATCCAAAATGCAAAATATGTTACTATCAATACTAATGATAACACTGCAGCATATCATTGGAGAGAAAGTAACCGTGCTGTAAGTGTTATATGTATAATAAATACTACATTATACAAAAATTGTTCATGTAATAACTATTGCATTTTTATTACTTACAATCACGTAGCTTTTATCCAATGTCGGACAAGTACATAAGGCTATTGTAGTACATCCTGATATGGTTCAACCACCATCAATGTCGCAATTGCATATCACCGATGGTACGTATTATGTTATCAATTTATTATTATTCATTCTGAATGTATTTTTTTTAGTAGTAAATAGAATATATTCTTTTGTTAAAAAAAGAATATTAGAATAGTAATTGATTGCATTAAAATGAATGCATCATTTTCATTATCATTATCCTACATCTTTTTTATACAAATGAAAATATTAATTTTTAACAAAAATCAAGCATGGATTAAAAATTCATTTAAAAAAAGAAAAAAATACATAAATTCTCTAAAACTGTATTCTACTATAGTTATGTAAATTGTAGCATATGTAGTCAGGTGGAGGAGTAGTGGCTAATAAGTAACATAACTAAATAATAGGTTTTCATTATGCGACTGTTTTTCACAATGTACATAAAATGAAATTTAACTATGAAAATATCTTGCTCTACTTCCAATACAGACTTCAACAAATATTGCAATGATATTACACTGTTTTTGAAAAACGAAGTTATTTACAGCAAATGTAATTGTTTAAAATGTATATTTCACGGGGTAATATAGAAACTTAATATGTTCTTTACAGAGGAACAAATGCCAAGTCAACAATATAATTACTTCACAGATAAAGGTACTTATATAGGCATGAAATTATGCATGATAACTTATTTTATATCCATTTATATACCACAAGAAAGTTATGACAAAATAGTATGAGAAGAAAATAATCTACAGTTTTATACATTAAGAAAAAGTAAATGTTCATGAATATTTCTGAAATAATAGTTGGTCAGCCTTTGAGAAATCAACCCTCACCCAGCAATTTACGCGTGATCAGCCCTACACTAGGTTCAAATAAACCGCAACATCGTTCTCTTAGTCCATTACCAAAATGGGCACGTGGAGGTATTTACAGACAGTATAAAAAAAGAAAAAAGAAAAAAAATTGTAAATGTTAATCATAAACGACAAGTTATTTGAAATCGAAATTAATCATATTCTCTTGTCAGGAGATAACCCAGATCTCCTCTATCAAGAACTGGCTTCTGACAACGAGTTGGAAAAGTCAATTTGTGCTGGAGGTAAACCAAAAAAATTGTTCTTGAAAAAAAAAAAAGGATGATTATATTTTTAGGACTATTTGTTGTTATCAAGCATGTGTTTAGATATAATGTAAAGGGGATATTTACTGACATGTATTATAATTTATACATTTTCTAAAAGATAGCAACAAATGAATTTTAAAGCATCAGGTCAGTCCAAAAATTCGTGCGCATTTTGCTATATACATACATACTACTAATGCGCACGAACTTTTGGACTGACCTAATATTTACAAATACTTTCAATGGAATATACAAGATTTAAATGTAATTTAAAGAAAAACAGTTTCTTTAATATTTAATTATCTATTTAATTTTTATACCATATAAAGTCATGCATACTAACTTTACATAGCATGTATTACTTTTTATATCATTTATCATTAATTTCTATTTATGCTTATTTCTTCCCTCTGACTAGAATGGCTACTCATAATAATTAATTAACATAATTAATACTTATTTACTAATTTTGTATAGTCTATATAATTATGTGTTTTTCTTCATTTTTCTGCTACATGGAATTACCCAGGCTATATTGATTATTATGATGATGGTAATTACTAATGTGTTTATACATTTATAAATTAAAACAAGTTATCTAACACGATAATCTAATATCTTTTACTTTATAGCATGAGAAGATATTTAATATTTCAGTTTCTTTATAGAACCACATTCTTCATTTTAAGATTATGATGATATGAAACCTGGAAATGTTTGCAATATTTCTAAGTTTTTCTTATTTTTATTTTATTTTCTATAAATATAGATTATTTAACGTTTTGTCCTGCAATAAAATTATTTGTAATATTGCAAACAAACATACTGAGTTATTACTATGAAATTTTATTATAAAGAAATTGTCATTTCTAACAGAAGTAGCACCACCACGTCCACCTTTACCTGGTGGTGATATTCCACCACCAAGACCTCCACCTCCAGAAACGGATGACGAAGATGAAATGTTCATGCATGCACCTCAACCAAATCAACCAATAATGGTACATTCTCAATTGTTTGATATAATTAAAAGTTTTTTTGTAAATAAGAATAATACAGTTAAGAAATTATAATTATAGATGGCTGCACATGGTTTGCATCAAGAAGTACGGCAGTGGTCAAGCAAAGATAATGAAATTATTGCAGCAGCTAAAAAAATGGCTGTTTTGATGGGTAAATTATCTGGTTTAGTTAGAGGAGAAGGTGGAAATAAAAGAGATCTTATAGCTTGTGCCAAAGCTATAGCCGAAGCTTCTCAAGAAGTAACACGTCTTGCAAAAGAACTTGCTAGAGAATGTACTGATAAACGTATTCGTACGGTATGTCGTAATTTTGTTTATTTATTTAATTTAAATAAAATGTATGAAAAAATAATTTCTTTATTGTTTTCTTTTTAGAATTTACTTCAAGTTTGTGAACGTATACCAACTATTGGAACACAATTGAAAATTTTGTCTACAGTAAAAGCTACAATGCTTGGAGCACAAGGTATTTCTTTTAAAATCTTTTCTTTTTCTTTAAAAAATATTGAAATATTCTTCATATTTTTTTAAAATACTAAGAATATTCATACAATGAAACTAATTATTAATAATAACCTTTACATATTTCGATGAGAACACAAATTTTTCTGTAAGAAAATTACTTACATATATTAATAGCAATTTTTATTAACAAAAAAATGAAATTCTTTATGCATAGAGATGCTCCCTAGCTGGGAAGAATTGATGCTTTATGGTAAAAGAATTAATAAATTATGCTTGATGTTATATATCACCTTTTTCTCTTTCTCTTTTCGTCACTTTTTATCGTCTTTAATTTTTACATATTTTACTATTTGCAATTATCTCGTCAAAATGCATGCAAATCTAGGATTTTTTAAGATGCTGATACACAAATTTACAATGTCATGTTTAATATTGCATTAGCACTGACTGAAAGTATAGATTTAGAAAGATATGAAATCATAAAACAATATTATTATAATAAAAGAGTTAAATGGATGCAATGAAAATAATCAATATGTTATATATTTTTGATTGGTAAACTAATTATATTTTCGTGTGTTACTCAAAATGTTTAATGCTATGCCATTGGCATGACTCTGTTCCCCATGGTGTAGATGAATTAATTGGGTGCAGTAAGTTTATTCATATAATTAGAATATGTAATTGCAATAGCTAATATGATTATTCCTTATAGATATATATTAAATAATTTTGTTACATGTTGATAGACAGTATTTTATATACATATATAAACATATGTATTAAGATGTAGAGATTTTCGGTATCTTAGACTGATTATATTATATTTTTTCATATCTTTAATGTTATCATAATTTTATTATTATGTACTTTATAAAAGTGCATGTCACCCCAATATTTAGAGCACTTCATTCTATATTTAGTGTAATCTAAATTTGATATACACGTAATTTACAGATACTCCGTAAAAATATTATTTACTAGTGATATTTAAAAATTATGTTTATGAAATAATCCAATTAATATTTATAGACAAAATTTTTTTATTTAATAATCATTTTATTATCTTATGATATATTAATTTATATTATAATATAAAACAGGTACGGAAGAAGATCAGGAAGCAACTGATATGCTTGTTGGAAATGCTCAAAATCTTATGCAAAGTGTGAAAGAAACTGTACGTGCTGCAGAATGTGCAAGTATAAAGATTCGTACTGCTTCTGGTATGAAATTACGTTGGGTACGTCGTCAACCATGGTATCAATATTAAAATGAAAGTATATACATAAGTACAAGACCAGAAACACTAAAGTGCTATGAAGGTTTTTATATCGAATTTAACAATTTCTTTTTAACAAAAATATTACATTATTTAAATAGACTTCTTTTTATATGATACTACATGCTTGATAGAAAAAAAATATTTTAGTATTTTAATATCTACATTAGTTATTTGTTCCTGGGGGACGAATATTTTATTATAGAATTTCACGTCACGATTTTTACTGAAAAAAAAAAAAAAAAAAAAAAAAAAAAAATAGTGTCAATTCTTTCATAATACAGATTGCATAAATAAAGAAAATTAGAGTACTACAATATATTTTTGCAAATTACATATTATGCGAAATTTGTATTAGATGCTATTTGTATATATATATATTATGTTGACGTATACCAGAGTAGAAAATGTGCATAACCACATTAGAGCAATAAGAAATTATATTTTTGTACAAAAATATATGCTATTCGTATAAGTCCTCCATAGCTATATAGTAATTTCATCAATCTTGTTCAACTGGTGCTAACATGTGCAATATTGTAGTGGCCTACAATACAAAGTAACAATTCTAAGCAGTATCGTACCAAATATAAGAAACTATTTCAGTAAAATCTTGATTATAATTATGCAATTTAAATAATTATATTTAATCTAAATAATCAAGACTTTACTCTATATATACTAATAAATGATATAGTAAGGGGCACATATATTAAAACAGGCCTATCATACAAATTTGAATAATTATAATTAATAGATTTATATTTATCGAATTTAACAAATATATTTTACAATAACTTCATGTAGTTTTGTGTATAATAAAGTAATTTGTATTACGTAATTTAAATATAAATGGTTTTTTTTTATAAGATACCTTTACAAAGATAGACAGACAGATAGATAAACACACACACACCTATAGTTCTATTTATAAGTATTTTTATTAAAATGTTGATATTCCGGGAAACATATTATCTTTTATTAATAGTAATATTATAGTCTGCAATAATTTTTAAAATGCGTTTATTTTTGGAAAAATTCTAATTTTAAATGGCAATTATTTTAAAGCAAATATAAATTTTATTGATTTTGCATACATACCTACGATATTTGTAAAATTATTAAGTATCAACAAAGGAGTCTCTTTTTATAGAATGCTGTGAAGGAACTATAACACCTGGTATTTTATTTTTAGGTATTTTTCCAGGACGTAAGTAAGGATTATCTATACCATCTTGCTGAGCAGTAGTTTCACTTGTTTGTTCTGTATCTTCATTTGGTACATTAACACCTATAAACATAATACAGCCATGTACTTGTATAGAATATTTTATTTGTAAATCTTGTCTCATACCTTCTTCTGTTTCTTCCGTTTTCTGTTCTTTTTTTTTTTTAACAGGAGTTGATTCAAATTGAAAGTCTTGGTCTGTTTCAAATATTTGATCTTGAGGTAAAAGTGCTGAGAGATAACTAGGAAATTGTGGTTTACAAGCAATTACTATAAAAAATATTAAAAGCTATATCATCTATTTTTTTAAATAAAATAATATTTATATATCATGTATGAAACAGAACTACCGAAATACTTACGAGGAAACATACTATTATCATCTGTCAAAAATAAACTATGCGTTTCCCCAGTTTTTGCAATGAACCTTGTTAAGGCTCTTTCTATATCTCGTTTTTGTGTAGCAGCTTTTTCCCGTATTGCTTCATATTCAGTTACTGGTTGTTTATGTGTCTATAAAACGTTGCATAATGGTCTTAATAATTTAAAAAAAAATATATATTATAATTAAATATATATTAAATCTAGAAAGTTTACTGGTGTTCTGATGTATGCATGTGGATCTGGAAAAGCTGGTAAATAACTTGGTATATGCGAAGGATGACTTTGTTTTACACCAGCCTGTAAAATATTTAATTGTTTTGACTGGGTTTGTTGTTGTAATGGAGGTAAAACTGTTCTATTTGTTCTTTTCCCATAATTTTCTAAATTTTCCAATTTTATACCCATGTTTATTAGCCCCAATATAACATCTGCGATTAGGGGTTCCGTTCTCCCAGACAGTTCGCAATAATTTCTTGCGGATTCCCCAACTTCCACAATAACTACACAAACATAAATAATATAACAAATATAAGTAAATATCACAATTAATACTTAGTTTAAAAAATAAAACAATCTTTTACACAATAATACAAATTCTACGATAAGAACCTACAAGACTGAAGCATCTCTGTAAGAGTTTCTAACGCTTGTTTGTCACAAGTGTCATAACCACATTCTACTAAAATACTACAAATAACATGATTTAATATTTTTCTTCGAGTATTAACAAATTGTATATCCATATTGTTCAAAAAATAAATAAAACGTACTCCACACAACAGTGCCACTGCACACTACACCTTATGACAGTACACTCAAGTACATTAAACAAACTTATATTAGCGCACGCGCAAACAATAATTTGAATAGCTAGTCCGACGAGTAACTTAACGTCTTTTAAATATATATAATTATTATGAATATATTAGATTATAATAAATAAAAAGTAATGATCCAGTATATGTTTTCAATATACTTACTTAAAAAACATTAAATAAGATCTTTTCTGTTAATATTAATCTAAAATTGAAAACGTCAAAAAACGCATCAAATAATATTTCTTATTTCAACCAATAGGAACGTTTTATTCTTTTTTTCATTCAGAAATTCTACCAATAAAATAATTCCTATACTTTTCTGGTTATCATCATATTGGATTTTCTAATACTTTTTTTTCTTCTACGATTATCCTGTGTTTACATTCATGTGATATACCATGCTTTTAGTAATAATACAGTGACGGATAATTGAATATCGACGATGGCATCGGGGTTAGAGAGCTACGTGAATCGTATCCTTTTCTTTTAATGTTGTTCTCTATATATTATTCTATAAAACATATTTTTCTTAAATTATTTAACAGATACAGTTTCTATTATTACTTCGGACGGTAGAAACTTTATTGTAAGTATTTGATATTGTGTTACATTGTTTCACTTTGTAACAACACAGTTTATATTCAAAACTTGACATATAATAGTAATAATAATTTAATGAAAAAATAAATTTTCATTTCTCAAATATTAATGAAGAAATTGTTTATAAAAATTTGTCTAATTTGTAGCTATCTTTGTTAAAAATAAAATGTTATTTCTAATAATATTAAAAATAAGTTTCATCATATTTTTTTCTAATTTTAGGGCACATTAAAAGGTTTTGATCAAACAATTAATATTATATTGGATGAATCACATGAGAGAGTATATAGCACAACGCAAGGTGTAGAACAAGTTGTTTTGGGTTTACATATCATCAGAGGAGATAATGTGTTAGTATAACTATTATTATACAAATGATAACAAGTTTTATGCAACATTGAAAATGTATACATTATAATATCTGTTTTATATAAAAACTGTTAGATCAAGAATAATATAAAAATTTGTTCTTAGCTTTTTTCTTAATACTTTTGATACGACTTTTTTTTTGTATTATACAATATTATTTTAAGATGGCTTGCAAGCCTATTTGAGTATATTCTATTTTATTACTCATTGATTTTCAAAACATTGTCAAGACTACTTTGTTTGACTTTATATTGCATTATCTTAAACATTACATAAAATAAATAACTACATTTTAACAACCATTTTTTGTAGAGCAATTGTAGGAGAACTAGATGATGAAATGGATGCACGTCTAGATTTATCAGCTATTAGAGCTGATCCATTAAGCCCTATAACACATTGAAAGTATATATTACATGAAATGTTTGAACTATAAGGGCAAGTATGTTTGTATTTATACAGAAGATAATTCTTGGATGATTACATAAATGCCCATGTTTTTATAATCATATTTAATATACTTGTATTTAAAAAATTTTGCAGAGCAAATACACAATTATGTACATTACTAAAATAAAGCAAAAAAGTAACATCCTATATGAATTAACTGTACAAATATCTTATGATATAATAAACTACGTTTTTTCATAAATGTAATTTTGTTTTATGGTATTTTAACACGATAAAAGGAAATTTAGTAATTGCAATATCAATTTGAATATATTAAGTAATTTAACATAGTTTAAATGATGTGTATACGTATTTTCCATTCTATTGCATATGCCTTCATATTATGATGTTTATTTTGTAAATTAAATTTAAGATCTATTTAAAATTTTTAGAATAATATCATTTTGTAAATTATTAGTAGTGAATCTGCACCAATGATTTAAATATAAATATATGATTTTTATTGCAGGTATGCAAATTTGTTATAGTCTAATCAGGTAGATTAATATATACAAACTATTATATGATCTGATAGAATTTTATAAATTCTAAGAAAATTTTGAATTCCAAGAAATTATCCAATTAACAACAAAATATAAATTATCTAAATACCTTCTGGATTACCACACTTATAAAAAATTATTCTATATATAACAGATTTGTAAAATTGATACACTATTTTTTTACAAAATATAACATTTTTGCATTAGGGTTTATATATATTGTAATTTTATTTGTATTAAAAAATCTGAAAAAGTAAGCTGGACTTCGTGCCAATTATAATACATCGTATTAAATATAAATATGTTTTATAGAATCAATGTATTATTTACTACATATTCTTTGCTTATGGATATACAAAATGTGTTCAACAAAAGTCAGCAGAAATGATGCTGTTTGTGTTGTAGAAAAATTCAAGTAAATTAAGAATGATATATATATATATATATATATATATATATATATATATTCCATTTTTTAATTTATTAAAATTTATTATGCTCATGAGAGTTAATTTAAAGGGAACTATTTACTTTCTATAACATAATTTAATATTTGCCAGTTGAACATTAGATTTATAATTGCACCAAACTTTTTTTTTATATATTGTAATTAAGATAATGTAATACAATAAATAAAAACAGGAACTAAGATATTATTTTGTGTTTTAATCTATTAGCAAAATCTATACAAAAATTAGTCCTACAAAAGTGAGAAAATCACATATAGAACAATGCTTAAATAAATCAAATGTTAAAATTGTAAATGGTGCATTTATAACTGAATTTTGTATAATCAAAAAGCAAAGATGGCATGTTGAATTTCTTAAATGAAACATTTAGTATGTATATATGCGCGCAAGTGTGTATATGTACTATATATTGGAAGACATAACAAAAATATAAATCAATTAGAGTACAATCTAATATTTTCCTATTCTGCGTACCTTAATTACTAAATGTCTTTTTGAAGTAATCATAAATACATGATATATACAGATCTTCCTTAAAATTTAATTATCTGTATTATCAAAAACAATATTTTCCAACTTTATTTGTTCTATATTGTGTTTACTCTATATGCATTTAGCCTTAAGAGCAGAACACAAAACAGTGCAATTATCGGCACTACATATACACACTGTATGTTCGATTTTATATATTAAAGTATGTAAGGACAATTCCTACTGTCAAACATTTGTACAGTTGACAATAAAATAATTGAAGCGAACCATATAGCTCATTGCATTATATAACAATGCGTGCTATGCTAGTATAATCATACATATGAGAATTATCATCAGGTACTTAAGTTATGTACCTACACAAATGGATGAATTATTGCATTAATTATTGGTCACAATGTTGGTCCTGTTACGATTTCGTCTCCTAACACGACCACCACGTCTACTCTGATTTGCACCGTTCCAATCAGGTCCACTATCCATAACAAAATTTGGAGGATTTGGCCCATTTGGATTGAAACCCATTAAGCTAGGATCTGCAGGACCAGTATTTGGACCAAAATTGTTAAAATTACCTCCAGTATATGGGGGAGGCCCATCATATGCAGGAGCAACATCAGGTCCAAAACCTACACCAGGAGCAGGACCTAAAAGTCCAGCTCCATTATTGCGTTGTGCATTATAACGTGGATCATAGTTCATTTGATTTTGTGACATGACTGGTCCATTCATATTCATTGTTGGTGTCATGTTTGGCATACTAGTCATACTCATTGGAGGCATATTTTGTGGACCCATAGGAGAATTCATCATGGGACCCATGGGTCCCATATTTCCAAGCATTGGATTTGGTGACATAGCCATCATATTTTGTGATCCTGGCATATTTTGTGTAACAGGCATACCAGGGGGACCAAGAGCCATATTAGCCATTTCCATTGGTTGTTGCGGAGCACCTTGTATCATGGAAGCACTAACATTCTGTGAGGATTGATTAGAAACTTCGAGCGCTTTTCTTCGTGGATCGGATCGAATTTGTGGAGGTGATTTTGGTGTGTCTGGCTTCATTGGTGGTGGAGACATAGGAGAATCAGCTATTTCAGCTTTACTAACACGGAAAATTTTTCTAAGACGAGGATCATATTTCACTTGTGGATCATTTTTTGTAAGCTTTAAACCTGTATAATCAGGTCTTGGTATATCAACGACATATACCTTGTAAGTCATTGGAGGATGGGAATTGTAACTTGCGTCTATTTCAGTGCATGGGATATGTGAAGGAGCTGGTTTGAATGGCAAACTTAACATTTGTCGCAGATCAACGTCCGATTTAGTGGATGTATCTGTAAATCCTGCACCAACTACTCTAAGATCTGTATCTCCAAATCCAGTTTGGAAACGTTGCCTAAAATCCATGTCTTTTCTTCGAAGATCTTGATCTGCCCTAGTTCTAAGATCTGTATCCATGTTAGTATCTACTGATGTAATACCAGAACTGTAGATACTCGTTTCTAACCTAAGATGTTTCGTTTCTTTTTTAGGATCTATCCTATTTGGACTACTTGGTTTCTGTTCATCTCGGCGTTGTCGAGGATCTCTGGACATTCGAGGATCTCTAGATACAGGAGCTACTGTTGAACTTGTACCAGGCGACGACCTAGGACTTGATGCTTCATTTTCAATTTTAGAAATTTGATTTGAAACACCAAATGTAGAATTATTAGCTACTTTAGTAACAGGATTGTATTCAGTTGCAGAATTATTTGTATCTTGTGTAGATTTCATTTTTGAAACTGAAGATTCTTGAGTATTTATAGTGCTATTTTGTTGAGTTTGTAGAGTTTTACCATTTGTTGAACTTTGTGCTTTAAGAGATGATAATAATTTAGATACTTCTGCACTAATATCAATTTTACTTAAGTCTCCAAGTTTATCTACAATAGCTGCTGGTTGAGGTATACTTGGTGCAGAAGATGCAGATTGAAATTGTTCTTTTATTATAATATTTTGGCCCTTTTCAGATGGCTCAGATTCGTCTTTTGAAGCATCTTTCGAAGAAAGTACTATAGTTAAATTACCACCATCGTCGTCGTCATCATCGTCCGAATACCAATCTTCTAAAATCTGATCTGTACTACGTGCATTGTTCTCATCTTCCACATTTTTAAAGCTATCCTGTGCAGCACGTTGTTGCTGCTGGATACGTAAAAATAATTCTTGAGCTTTTTTTGGTAAATGGGATGGAACTTCTTGTTCTTCCGCAGAAGGTGAAGCTACACTCGAAATATTGCCTTGTTCGTTTGATATCGAGGATTCTATAACAAATAAATCAATATAATTAAAAGATCTATATATACATGTTCTCATTTATAAGAACATTATTAATTTTTAAATTAATATAATTCATTTGCAACGCTTAAATAATAAATGTCAGCAAAAATTTTATAATATTATCACACCTTTTCGTGGTTCTACTACTTTCTCTTTATCATCATCTTCAATTGGCATTTCAATAACAAGCTCGGTTTCATCATCTTGATCACTTTCTTCATCGAGCTTGGATTTACTAAGATTTGCAACTTCATCAGCTATACTAACCACAGGTGGTGGTTTTTTTGAACCTTTTAGTAACTCCCTCAAATCTATATCCTTTGAATTTTCATTAGTTGACGTATTTTTTCTTTTCGCCTGTAAATTTATAATAATTAACTTATGAATATGAGTGAAATGTTTCTAAACAATTATATAGTATTTATTGTTATAGCGTAAATCAAACTTATATCTAATATCTTATATCTTACTTGTGCTAAAATTTCATCTTCTTCTACATCCTTTGTAAAATCTTCTTTATCTTTGAATTTATTTACAGTTGTTTTATTAGAATCTGCATTAGTTTCAGTGTAAAAATCCATGCTTGGAACACATGACTGCAATACTTGACTTTGTTGCAATTGCTGCTGAGTCGCTAAACCTAAAGCTGCATTAGGCAATTGAATACCAAGTTCATTAGCTGATTGTAATAACATAATTTGTTCATATGGTACTCTATCTTCATCAGATCCCCAACGTGTCTTTTTCCCAGAAGGTTTTCTTTCCCTAACAGTGCTTTTCTGTTGATTGGATGTTTCCTCTATAATAATAATTAAAATATTAACATTTGATCCTGATTCTCCATTAGACGCGCGCGCGCGCGCGTGTGTGTGTGTGTATGTGTGTGTTCACCTTTGTCATCCTTGTTTTCATTTTTATCTAAAGTATTTGTTGGTGCAGGCACATTCAAATCAAATAAACTAGGAATTTTCTGATTCGTTGTATCTTGTCCTTGGGCGAGTGCTGTAGCTGTATTATTTATCATTAACATTGCTCTTTCTCTACTCAAACGTGGAAAATCCCCAAGAATTTCTTTTGGTGCAGTTTCAAGATGTTTCAAAAGAATTCCTTTTACCTATAACAATATCGAAATATGTATATATTATTTTTATATTAAATTTTCATAGAAAATACTTTTTATTTTTTTACTGCATCAATAATAATTACCTGCTCATTTAAAGGTTGATGCGAAAATTTACAGTTATCACCTTGATTACACTTCAAACCAGTATGGAAGAACTTGCATGGAAAGTCATGGTGCATATAAAGACATTTGTCCCTTTTAGCACAACAGTCCATAAGATAAAACTTACATAGTTCCATCTTTCTGGGAGGTAAAGCATTATGTGAGAAAGGACAATCATCTCCTCTGTGACATTTTCCTTGCATGTAATACAAACATATGGATTCAGGATCTTGTCCATGTTCGTTGGTTTGAATTCTTCGCCCGTTCCTTTCATTCCTCAATTGTCCACGGCCTTTATTTTTTCCACCGCGTTCATTTTTTCCACCTCTACGACCTATAATGTTAATATTAATAATATATCATATCATTTATATTTTTTATGTCTCCACATAAATAAAAAATATTTTAATAAAAGTGAATACCTCCTCCTCTTCCATTACCACCACGCTTATTCTCATTTTCTCTGTGCCGATTTATGTTGGACCTTTCTTCATAATCAGAATTACTATCAAAATTCTCATGATCATTAGTATGTCTGGGAGAATTATTATCTTGAGAATCTTTTCTAATAGGAGAAGCACCTCGAACAAAAACCATTTCATCGTCATCTTCATTGCCATTCTCATCATCACTTAATTTTCGTTTCTATAAATATTATAAGAAAATTATCAGTAATATATTCATTAAAAACTAAATCTAAAATAAAATTAGATGTGAACAAAATAGTATAGAATGTAACCTTTTGATCTTTTGAACGATCTTCATCTCGCTCATCACGCACTCTTTTCCTACTCTTATTCCTATTAGTTTTGTTCTTTGATTTTGAATCAGTATTTCTACCCCCATCCTCCTCAAGAGCTGCTCTAATAGCTTTCTCTACATCACCTGCCCAATCCTCTGTTGGACTTTTATATTTTAAGTATCTGTCATGTTTAGCAGTTGTTCCTTGAATAGGCTGCTTTTTGTTCTTATTAAACTTAGAATCAAAATTTTTATTCTTTGATACATCTTGTTTTGAAGATGGCTTAGCAGATTCAATTACTTCGGTCTGTGGACGAGTAACTGGCTCATCATCTTCATCAGAAGGAATTTCTCCATCTTCCAAGTCATTATCATTATTACTGCAAAAAAAAGAATACATAATTGATAATTAAGAAAGATTCAGCCAATGAACCGATAGTAATATAATATTCGCAATTTGTCCATATATTTTTAATTTATAAAACTTAATTTATAAAAATAAAATTTATAAAACTTAAATATATATAGAAACTTAATGTTTATAACAACAAATATGTTTTGTAATTAATTTATATATATTTTACTATGTTATTTTATGTGAATTTATATAACAATCACTACTTGCAAAGATGTTAAATTATATAATATAGATGTAATAAAGAAACTATACAAATCTCTCATAACATTTTCTATATATCAACAATGCTTTTTAATAAAATCTTGTGAGAAATTATCATTTTAATTAAATTTTAATATGTATAAAATGAATCTCAGATATAAAATGTACTATTTTGTAATCTCATATATATTTTAACTTGTATATTAGAGACTTATATTAACTTGTATATGAGATTTTCCTAAAATCTCACTGTTTATGGATCATCAATAGAATAGTATAATTTTATCTAAATATTTACACAGTAAGAAAAAAAATATATTTTGATATTATACGCATTAACAAAAATACATGTATCTTATTAGGAAGATTATGTATTTTGAAGATATCATAGAAGTTCGAATTTGTGTTTTTTCCGATTAATCTCTGAATAATTAAAATATCATCAGAATTTGTACTACAAAGTTGAAGGCATAAATACGTGGAGAAAAATATTCTCCGATGCTATCACCTTATCATAATTATTCATTAGCGACGATTTTACATGCAGAGAGCGTTTCTCTAACCAAAGAAAGCATCCTCGAAAGATCGAGGGAAGCTCATTATTATTGTCAAGGACAAATTGATAGCCGTAAAGAAAATTTAAACTACACGAGTTAGACAGAGAGAGCTTTGAAAAAACTTTCAGTCGAGTCGACTATATGCGAACGAGGTTGACGATACTAGCCAAGCTGAAAACATTAAATACGTTTGTCGGAAACGACTAATGGCATGTGACACGTAAAAACGATCAATGACGATCTAAAGGAAATGCTTTCTCTCTTTTTCTCTTTCTGTCTCGTATCTCTCACTCTCTGCACAGACTAAATAACGTTTTATAAATAATGAGCAATCTAGACTTCGTTTGAGAAAATTAATGAGCACAAAAGAGCTCGTAGAAAAGAATCGAGGAAAATCTATCTCTTCGAATAAATCTGCCGTCTCTCCGTCTCTCTCTCGCGAAGCACAAACGACGACGCCGAAACAAATGAATATACATATTCATGAATGCGCGTGAGCACACGCTTAATAATAACGTATGTAAGTACGTCGTATAATCTAAAAGCATATAATTAAATCGGGTTGCTACGAAGTCGCGTTATCTACGCTTCGTCGTTTCTATGCTCTTTGTGTTCGCCTCTCTTGAAAACAACGAAACAAAACAAAAAAGAAAATCAAAAGATCCAACATAATGATTAAAAGTTACCTCACCATACTAAGTCCCTTAACATCATCATTTAAACATTCATAATCATCTTCATGATTTTTCATCATGATTTTTGCTTCATATCTCTATAAGCATAATAAGATACATCATTTGTAACATCACATTTTTTACGAAGCATTATTGTCATCGTTGCAGCATCACTGATAACGTTTAAAAAGTCAATGTCATCGGCATCCGTCCAAAAGTTTCTTCGGACGCACGATGTTGTGTGTATCGTTTTCGCACGAATACGCGCGCGTTTATATATATATATATGTACTTTTTTTTAGAGCAAAGTGCACATACGATATACTTTCGTATATTCATTGTATGTCGTCAATGTATATATGTGTGTGTGCGCGCGCGCGCGTATGTATCAAGTATAGATAACGACGTACATACGACGCGCGTGCTCACGTATCATGTACTTGGTGTTCAATTTGTAATGTGTTACGTAGTATATATACATGGCGTGCAAGTGGTATATATATATATATATATATATATATATATAAAGTTGAAGTCCCAAGTCGAGAAAAAAAAAAAAAAAAAAACAAAAAACATGGAAACTCTGTCCTCTCCCGCTCTTTCTCTCGTCGAACAACAACATCGAGTTGTACCAAATACAAGTTTAAACTAGTTTCAATCTACGTTTAAAATTCTCGCGAATGGCAGAGAGCAGAGAAAAGGTATTTCGTTATTTTTCGTAACAGGTATTTCCTAGAACGCGAGAGAAAAAAAGTAAAAGCGCTACATGGAGCGCTAATACCGAAAACATTTCGTAAAGGTAGTAAATATATACATGTATAATATATGTATATACGCGATGATTTTAATTTTATAACATAAATGCGTCATAGGTACGAGAAAGACAATATCATACCTCATTTTTGTGCTACATAAAAGTCTCTTTTTCCTAACTTTTAGTCGCGATCTTTCTCACTCCTGGATTTAAACAAGAACAGACATTCTCGTGTTGTAACCTTCTGTCTGTCTCCGCTAGAAAAGAAAGCGGACGGTGGAGGAAGAATTCGTGAGGCTTTTCAAAAGAAAGAGATTCGCATGTACCTGCTGCTGAATGAAGGGGATGACTAAAAAAATCCCCCCGATCATTCACGGGAAAGAAGCATCGCACTAAACGCGCCTACGTGACACGTAAGGAAACACGGTTTGGCGAGTAGTATATGTACGTCTCATAGTTGCGGCGAATCCGCGTTCACGATAAAGACGACCTTGACCCCCCTCCCGCCCCTTTGTACCCGCCCACCCTTTACAAATGTTAACGCCTTTATATGCGCTTTTACAAATAATTCCAAGAAAGGAATCAGCCTTTTATAGACGCACATTTGACGTCATCATTATTTTAACCATTTTTCTTTCAGAGATCGACGACATCGACGAGATACGTAGGTATCTCAAGTAACGTCGCAATATTTAAAAAAAAACCGATCGACGAATGGTACCTTTTTCTCTTTTTCTCTTTCTTTATTTACCCCTTCCCTTTCTCTCTGCCTTTTTTTCCTTTTATCCTTTTCAGATCTTCCGGAAGAGAAATAAATATTGACCAAAGCGAATTCGTGAGAGGACGGAGCCTCGACGTATGTATGTTACGTATATATGTGTATATCGCGTCGGGAAGGAGAAGATACATGTGTATCGTCTCTCATACGTTACGTATATGCGTCCCGATTGTGTGTAGTAAGAGCACCGATATAGTAATACAGTAGAGTAGTGTAGTACTAGTAGTAGTAGTAATAGTAGTAGTAGTAGTAGTAGTAGTAGTAGTAGTAGTAGTAGTAGTATAGTACTAATGTAGTGGTAGTAGCAGTATTGGTAATAATGTATAATAGCAATAGCGACAGTCGTGTGAAAATTACGTCTGTTTCGTCATTGAATAAAAAATGTGGAGGCAAACCTTTGGATTAGAGTCTCGGCCACGGAAACACTCTCTAATGCCATTGTTTTGTCCCGATCGATCGTGTTTTGTACCATACGATATACCACTGTGGCCCGAAGTTGATCATTCGATCGATAGACGCGACCACACACGACGGATCTTTGCTCGTGGATTCGCGTGCCTGTATGTGATCATTTGAGACTTTGAAAATAACTTGATAATGGGCAAATAAACTCAAAGGAAGGCCCGATTGTCCGTTTCTATCTCTCTCTATCTCTCTTTCTCCCTCTCTTTCGCTAGTCCTCTCTCTTTCTCTCTCTCTCTTTCTCTCTATCTCCCTCTATATCTGTCGGTATCTATTATATACTCGCGTGAGCGCATCCCCACGGACAAAGATATTAAAAATTTTTGGAAAAAAAAAAAAGAAAAAAAATATTCTTAGCCTCTTTCTCCCAGCCCGAATTTATAAGCCTGCTCTTAGAACGGGCCTCGTTCACCGAACGCTTCTGTATCTCTCTCCTCTCGCTTTCTCTTTCTCTCACACAGAGAGAAAGCTAAGCTCGATTAATCGTATATATCTCTCTAGAAGCTTTCTGAAGTTCTTTAGAATCGATATCGCACTTAAATTTGATAAGACATATTCACTGTGATATCTCCCTATCTCTGTTTCTCTCTCCCTCTCTCTCTCTCTCTCTCTCGTGGTTAATTAAATAGAAGAGAAGAAAATGGCGCGTTATTTGTCATGCCACAGAGCGACGTCATTCTTGCTGACGTGGCATATGGAACGATCATTATCCGTTTTGGACTTTTCCGTTTATGTATCTCTACTACGCGTGACAAATAATTTCGATTTAAACGAATATCATGGGATGCGATAGTATATAGAAAGACGGTTAATTTCAAACATGAAAACGTATATCGACAGAGTAATTATTTCAACGCGTTCAAGGTAATATATGAAAAAACGTTATCTTCGACGAAAAGATGTACGGACAAAGCCACGAGAAGCTTGCACTTCGCATCCCGACGTGATCAAATTTGTCGTCTTCCGTGCTTCTCTCTGTTATGCGGGAGAGGGGGGGGACGGAAAAGGGATCGCATCCATGGAGGATGCTCCCTTCCTAAAAACGACCGCAAGAGGGCAAGCGTCCAATGATTCTACGTATTTCTATATGCCATATATAATATTAAGCCCGACGTATTTTCGTTTTTTTTTTTTTACGCGTCGATCGTTGCGAAGCAAAATGAAATTTTTTCGTTTTTCTTTTTTTATCGATTCACGGATTCGCGCGAATATCGTTCATGAATCTTCGTCGATGTGGTCGGTGACGACGCGACGATGACGTTTCGCGTTTTTCTTCCGCGCTTTTAAAGAAAATCTTATTAATCTTTCTCTCTTTTTGTCTCTTAGTCTTTCTTTCTCTTCTCTCTTTCTCTCTCTTTGTGTTGGTAAGAGAAGAGATAATGAACGTTTGTGTGAACGAGACTAGTGACCGTAGACAGGCAGACAGGCAGGCGGACAGGCGGGCAGGCAGACAGGCAGACAGGCAGGCGAAGAGTACGATTATCTTTCGGACAGAGCGTTACTACTAATTGTCAGCAAAGATAGTATAAAAATGTAGCAATTGTGAGTACGATGAGCGAAAACTTCAAAGATCAAACTAAACATGGCCACATCTGGAACTATTCTGAGCGGGCGGCTGCACGGAACCTGGGAAAGGCGGTCGAGCGAGCGGGAGCGGGTCAGGGGTGGGGGGGTATGGTTACCTTCGCTTTCACCAATCGTAGAACATACGTATGGATCACGTGCTTCTCCACCCTTTATTTGGTCTTCCCCCCCATTCCTTCTCCGTTCTCACCAACGCTCTTTCTTGGCGCTCTCTTCTCTCTTCTCTCTGCCGCCATGTTTCCATCACCACCCGTTCCGTTAGCACGCGTCATTCTACGCGAAAGAAATTCCTGAAGTTGTCGAGATCGTTCCCTCGTCTCTTCCAACGCAATGGCGGACTTAATAGCATCTACTAACTATCGTGAAAACATCTAATCTGAAAGTTGCTACTTTTGATCAATGATAGTCACGGTTATCGAACATTGCACAAACAGAAAAGCGTGTTTTGTTTCGAAACAGACAATGAACAATTATTTTCTTTGTAATTATCGGTACTATCATATTACTCATTATATATATATATATATATATATGTGTGTGTGTGTGTGTGTGTAAGTGGATAAGTTATGTATTTATACATATTAACAATAATATAAATTTTCAACAAAAATTATTGGATTAATAATTTTAATTTAACAAAAAGACATTGTATACATAGTATATAATATAAAAATATATTTTTCTCCTATTTTACATAGCGTTATTATATTATAATACTGTACAATAGTTTGAGACTTGCGTTATAAAATCATATAAAAACATTTGGTTACCAAATGTAATTTTTAATAATCTCAACATATTACCCTTTTACTTGTTCATGTGAACGATGGTGAAAGACAAATGAAATACCACTAGACCAACATTGTCGTAATGGAATGTCTGGTAAATGTCTAGGATTGTGAGCATGTCGCCAATCTGATAGATCAGAATTACAATCTGATTGTTCTGGTGGACCCTTTACTTCTATTCCATTAACACATCTTGTACATTTAAATCTATAATATATAACAAAAGGAATATAGTATTCCAAAAAAATGTCAAATCGAACGTACTAGTTTAAAACTTACTTTGAATGTGTATCTGAAACTGTATTCTCTTCTAATTTAAATAAGTCACGAAGATCGTTCAAAGTAAAATGTCTTGCAACATCATCTTCTTGATCGACTACTGTTGAGCTCAATGCTTTTTTGTGTGCTTGTCTTTGAAAAATTTTTTCCTCTATTGTGCCAGTCTATAATGAACATGTCCGATATATTCTGTATTAACATTTCTTAATTAAAAAAGATTATGATTTTTGCATTGCTTACACAAAGAAAACGATAGACAAAACATGGCTTTTTTTGACCATCTCTCCAAACCCTAGCCATTGCTTGATCATCATTAGCAGGATTCCAATCTGGATCAAACATCACAAGACGATTTGCACCGATAAGATTTAGACCACAACCACCAGCTTTAGAACTTAGCATGAAAATAAAATCATCACTATTTTGATCATTGAAACTATCTACTATCTTTGATCTCTTTTTTATTGACATGCTACCATCTAATCTCACATATTTGTAACAACGCTTATGACATAATTTTTCGAATAGATCAAGTGTTTGTGTATAGTTAGATACCAGAACTATTTTGTCACGTGTTGTAGATCTAATTGAAGCTAAGAGACAATCTAATACCATAAATTTTCCTGATAATTCAGGTAAAATTTCCCTAAAATAAAAAAAGTTCGCAAAATATTATATATAGAAGATATTATATAATGCATAACATGGAATATATTAATTAAATAAATATACTTTGTGCTGTAATTCGATGGCAACAATTTCAAAGCATTTTCAAATCCATCTGATTTCTCTATTATTTTATCATATACTAAATCGGGATGGCAACATAATTTTTTCAATAGTGTGATTGCAGATAGTGCAGACAGACTTCTTCCACCTTTCTTAGAAGTTTCAGAATTGTTTTCTATATGCAACATTTAAGAGCATAATAATAAATATATTTTTATTTTATTATAAGATAAAAATCTAATGTAAGAAAAAATATTGCAAAGAAAATACCTTCCATAGATTTTTTTATACTATCACTTTGTATAAAATTTTTATAAAGATCAGTTTGCAATTTTCCCATTTTTATACAAACTACTAGCTCGTGTTTTAATGGTAAATACTTTGAAAGTAAAGCACTAGTACGCCTAATCAGGCACTTATTAACAATAGTTACTAACTCCGTCAATCGTTCTTGAGCTAATTTACGTTCACCATCTGTTGCTGCAGCATCTTGTCCACGAAGTATTGGTATTTCAAATTTTCGTCTAAACTCCTAAAATGTGAATTATTTTGTAAATAATTATACACATTATTATATTACTAAATTATATAATTTAACTTACCTGTGCTGTTCCTAAGAGTCCTTGATTTACAAAATGAACAAGAGAAAAATACTCTAAAAGATCATTTTGTATAGGTGTTCCACTAAGTAATACTCTCCTTTTGGCTTTTAGGCCGATAAGAGCCTGATATGTTTGATTTTCAGAATTTTTCAAACGATGTCCTTCATCGCATAACACAAGGCCAACTTCATCTTGATGTAAAACATGTGCATGTAATCTAAATGTTTCATAACTAATAATTAAAATTGGATTAGCACATCTACGTCCATAAGTTTTCATAAAGCCTTTAAGTTTAGTATCAATATCACTTTTACTTCCACCATCTATTGCTAATGGACGAACTCTGTTATTAAGCCACTTATAAATTTCATTATACCAATTTTTTACTAAAGAACTTGGTGCAACGATAATAGCTTTTTCTATCAGTGGTTTGCATTCTGGACCTTACAAATAATTACATAGATAAATCTTTTTATATTTTTTATAGAGAAAATAAAAAATAATGTATTGTTACCTTGCTTTAACAGTGTCCATAAAAGAGTAATACATTGCAAGGTTTTACCAAGACCCATTTCATCTGCCATGATGCATCCATATGCACCTTCAATGCGTTTTCCTGTTACACATTCATACATGAATTTTACTCCTTCTCGTTGATGCGGTCTTAGAATATTGCATAATAAGGGATCAACTACCACATGTACAAGTTGTTTTGAGCTAAGAAATATAAAATGTTTAAAATAAATAACAAGTAGTTCGTAGTTTTTCATTAAATCTACAATTACTAACGGATCTAGTTTTATTCTTTCGTGTTCTGATAATTCAGGAGGTATATAAACCACTAATGCATTGGCTTCATTCGGATCATGTAGAGCAGTTCTTGGACCAGATAAACGTATACCAAGCGTACGCCCAGATAAATGATATCCAGGAATTGGTATTTTAAATGGTTTACTTAATAATTTTTTGACTCTTTCTTCCTGTAAGTTTATTATATATTACAATAATATTTCTATTAAATTTTACTTACTTTACCAGATAATAAGCATGACTTACATGTTCCGATATTACACCTTGCGTGGCAGAAATATCTTCAGCAGAAAGAGTCGCAGCTTTATACTCAGGTATGTGTATATTTTTGGCATTATTTCTACATATTCTTTTTTCACGTTGGATTATGGGTTTTGTCACAAACTCCACCGTATTAGATACATCCAAAAGTAAAGGACGTTTACCTCTTTTGCTTGGAGCCAAAGAACGAATCTTAAATTAATAACACAAGAATATTACGTACCAATTTTATTATTTATTATAATATAATAAATAATCTTGAATTTATGTTATTTGTATAGTATAAGAATAAACTTTCTTAACCATAGTAATCTTATGAAGATTACAATTGATTTTTTTACGATATTCGAATTAAATGAAAAATGAGGTATTAGAATCATACCATGTTAATTATACAATAGGAAATTATATGTGAATTTCAGTCAAAACAAATAAATAAACATAATAAAAAAACAAAACATTTTCTGCATGACGTTTAACCTCATCCAAACATATTCAAATTGATATCTGTGAGAACAGTGGTATAACTTTAAAGAAATAAAATTCCTAAAAATTAAATTAAATATCAATATAGAAATCTACTAATTTAAACAAGATCAGAATTTATTTGATTTACATTGTATAAGACTATGTATTTAAATAAGGATTGAAAAGAATATTAATTAAAACATTGTAAGTACTTCGTATTTTCTTAACTATAATGCATTTGGTGGTAACACTGTAAAGGATAAAGGTAGAGTTCATAAATACCGCCATATTCAAATAGCTTAATTTCTTTTCTAAAGCTATTTTCAGTATAGGATAGGAAATATTAACTAAACTTGTGTTATTGTAATATAATTTTAAAGTCGTTCTTAATCAAGAAATAGGTTAACATTATGGTGTGACAATATTTCTTTATAATAACTAAAAATATAATAAATGTATTACTGTCACATATGAGATGCATATATATTTGTGGTTTCTTTATTAATTTATTAATAGTACTCATGTTTATTTGTGTAAAAAGTTTAACAACATTCTTTCTAAGTACTAGATCTTTTGACAATAACATAAAATAAAATTTCAACATTTTTCTTGTCTTAGACTGACAGAAACGTATAACACATTGATTTCTAAAAAGAATATTAAATATTTCAAAAATACTAAATTATAGTGCTGTTTTAAAGAATTAAAGAAAGCAACTTGGTAATAAACCAAGTAATACATTTTCTAGAGGTTAGATAGAAATATAATATAAATTATAAGTACATTGTGGAGTATTACTTAATTTGTGTTATTAATTACTAATTGTAACTATATGATAATAAATAATACGAATCTGTCAATCTATGTGTACCTAGATTTCAGAATTAATTATTCAATAAATAGGAAATATATCAATCATAATTTACCTATCCAACACTTGATAGCTACAAAAATATAGAATTCCGATATAGACTATAGTTGGAAAAAAGCTTTTTAAGTGCCAAAACATTGAAAAAAAAAAAAAAAAGAAATGAAGAAAATTGAAATATTGCACTACATTCGCAATAATCATAAGAATAAATAAGTTTACATTATTTCAACAACGAACGTGATCAAAATATATTACGATTTTCAGAGTGCTTACACTATAAAGTCATTTGTATTTATGGTTGGTTCCTAGATCTCAGACACAAACTTTTGTTCGTTGCATTTTTTATATACTTTCTTTTATACTTTACATTAGTTTTGATTTTCTCAAGTGGCTTTGTAAAGTATAAAAGTAAGTTGAACAAGAGTTTAATTATTATCATCATAATATTTATTATTAATATTAATCTTATTTTCATTATTATTATTATTATATTATTGTTATGATTAACGATTTGAACTAAACAATCACACATTGAATTTAATTACTGTTGTTTTAACAGCCACTTTCTGTACTGTAGCTTTTTTTCACTGTACATATACCTTAGTATTAAAATCTAATTAATCTAATAAGTAAAGATCACAAGTATTTATCTTCAACAGTTCAAGATTGAATCTAAGGCAGACCACAGAATTTTATTATGCAATAGATTTAGATGAGATTGTATAAAAATTGACCTTTAGCAGGAGGCGTGGTGTAATTGCTATGGACATTTTAATATAACATTGTTTAATTTTTAATCATGTCTTTTAACTATTGCAGATATCTATGTGAAAAAATGATTCAAATGTGATATATGTTGAGAATTTGTCATAGAAAGTAGAATTTACTCGGATCACCAAGACTCTGGCTAAAGGTTAATATAAAAATGGCATTTTTCTCCATAGAGAACTGCTATATATAATCCGCTGTTAAATTTATCTTGCATTTTTATTGAACTATTTTCTTCTTTTTAGATTGAGTGTAAAAATATATTAAATTCTGAATTTTATATAATTAGCCAATTATAAAAAGCATATAAATCTGATGCAAATTAAAGTGCTCGAATACATGATTTACTTGCATTTAAAAATGTAATGTTACTTGTATGTTATTAACATTACAATTATTAATTTGTGATTGTAAAGAAATTTTTGTGGTCAAGTCCTTGATAACACCAATTTATATGTGATAGTTTTAGGAATCCTTTTAGTCTTATTACAGTTATGCAGAGAGAAGACATTTGACAAAATATTGATAATATACTCGTAGTATATTGTTACATGTTTAAAATGCTATCACCTGAGCTGGATTCGCACAATCGCCTATTGTCATTCTATGCATTGCCATTTCTGTTATACCATGATAATGAACAAAAGCAGCAGCGATTACTAGCACATGGAAGATTTGATGACTCTGAAACTAAAAAGCAAAATATTCTTTGGCTTTTCGAGCTTACATAGATCAAGTTTCGAAATAAATACCTTTAATCTATTTTGACATAATTACAGAATAAAATAATAATATAACAAATGTTTTGATATTTACCCAAATATCAAATTTTCCTGGAAAAAATCGCTCAGGTACTCTTAATGCATAAAATAGTGCACCCAATATATATAGGCATCCCATTAGTATCAACCAGCCAAGGGATGCTTGACTAATTGCTTTGAACCAGCCTTCTGTTATAGCATAATGGACTGCGGGTATTACCTAAAAATGTTTCAAGTTACAAAACAAAAATAACTTAATATGTTCCGAGTTCTATATTCTATTTTTTTCTTATTTTTTATAATAGCATTATATATACATATACGCGCATGCACGCATGCATGCACGCATCATACAGAGAAAAAAAGGGGGGAGAGGGGGGGGGGTAAGACTTACCCCACTAAGGCCAAAACCCATAAAAATACCAGCTCTAAGAGGCCTATAATTGGGTTCACCAAATCTTTCCCACAATGATACTACGATGCTTGTTATACCAAGTACAACCACAACAGATAAATAAATAAGTTTAGGTTGATAGTCACAGTAAAAACCATAATAAAGCCATGGTACAAAACTGCCCATGATGAGCATAGCTATCCCACAGTAATCTAATTTAGAAAATAATTTTCCTACACATTCGCTGTGGCAGTGGACAGTGTGAAAGGCAAATGACATTCCTAAACAAATTATAGCACCTGCAAAGAAGGTACCGAATACTAGTTTTTCCTCCAACTGGATTTCTATAGGAGGTTGTGTTAGGAAAAAGATAGCTATGCCAATAAATGCCACACAGCCTATAAAAAGAAAAATATTATAGATATGCATAATAAAAATGTTTATTTCTTATTAAATTATTTACCAATACAAATACATGACAATTTTAACTTACCAAGTAAATGTGTCCAAATGTTACCAGTTTCTGTATGAATACGAAAAATACTTCTGAAGCAAGCATAAAATGATGGTAATGGTGGTCTATGACCAGCATGTAAGAAATCATTATCTTGTAACCACCGAGGTAAATTTCTAAAATGACATTGCTTCCAGGATGCTTCCCAGACCTATAATATTCTTATAATGTACTTATAAACTAATTTATAACAAATAAATTTATATAGTTTGATGTGTGTATATGTATATATATGTGTGTGTGTGTGTGTGTATATAAAAGTTTATACAAATAGAAATTTGTTTTACATTCGGATATTTTACCTTACGAACGAATTCCTCAGCTTGTTCAGCAGCATTGTGAGCCAAGGCACCGAGATCAATTTCATCACTTAATACTCCTGCTTTTAATACTTCTGTCATCTGAAATATAAGATGATTATTATATTAGATGTAAGATATATAATAACATATATTTATTAATAGCACGGTACCTCACAATCCAAAAGATGATCATCTTCAGGAGTAGATGGAAGAGGGCACCCAACCCCATCCTCCTCTTCTGCCAAACAGCTAGCATCATCGTCTTCTAATAATTCTTTAACTTCATGCAAACCTGGAATTTCACTATTTAGCAATACACGATCGCTCCATGGAATTCTATGACGAAGTCCTAAGTCTCCTGATGTATTAGGATTATCATCTTTGTCTTCGATAATATCATTCTCGTATTGCGACATATTTTGGAAATATTATGGTCGATCTTTAACCTACAAGACAGTATAAGCGTATTTATTCAATTTTTTTTTCCATAAAAATATCAGTTCTATATTTTCATATTAATGCAGGAAAATTTTATTATAACTGATATATAAAATATAATGAATTTAATATTTGTATTATAATATACGAAAATTTAATTGTTTGATATTATTAATAGCGCGCAAACATAATATATAAAAAGTGTAACATTAAAATGACAACAATGTAGCTATATTTTCATCACAGCTGACAGAATAGTAACTGAAGAATATTATTGGATATCGTAGTATTCTGGAAATATTAAGAACATATCTATTAATTATCACTTTTACTGTTCTTTGAAGTCACGACTTTTTATGTAACATGATATTATAAATATATATTTAAAAAAAATTAATCGACATATCCATTAACCTTGTTATTTACCAGTTTATCTACTACGACACTTTTTCATTGGATATAAATATCTGCCGTGTATTAGATAACACGTAATAGAATTTCGTTTTATTGAGCAAGAACTTAAATATGCTTCTACATATCAATAAATCAAACCTATGTAGATTACATAAAATATAGGACAAGCAAATTTTCGACTCAATAAATATATGTATTACACATATTAATAGTTGGTAAATATTTTTAAAATTAATCTGCTTTTTACCTGTTGCGTGACAAATATTTTCCCAGTTTATTACATTTGAGTATTATAATATCAAAAAGGAATACTAAAAAGACGTCAGTAAGTTGAATGCACCAACCACGAAGTCTTCGTGTCAACGGAATTAGTAACTCTGTCTTGTTACCACGACAGAATCCGAAGACGTCAGATTACATATAATATACCACGTGCATCGAATTGTATATATATATATACACATCCACACGTAGAAATGTGTATGCAATGTATATATGTATAGTATAATTGGTGTGTTCGCTACTGTTGGAAACTTCGAGAAGAGATACTTATGTCGTCATAAAAAAGTTTTCATAACAATTTTTTGGGTTCGAAGTCCAAAATTTTGATGCAAAAGCATTTAAATTCTTGTCGTTTAAAGATATAAAATTACAATTACATTAAATACTGTGATAAAATGTACGAATTAAAGGCAAAGAATGTTTAATACATTCTATTTATTAGGAAAATTACGTGAGAATTAGGTTATCATTGCGAATGACATTGTACATATTCAAAAATCAGGACTACTAAAGACAAATATTATTAACACAAATAATATTATATAATAAAACGTAATAAATAAATATTGTCTTACTAATATACGAAAATTTATTTAAGTAAAATTAATTTTATGGGATTCATATAACAATAATTGTAATTGAGCTTACGTTTCCCAATGTGTGACTGAAAATAATTTCGATTAACGAGATATTCCATCTAAAATCGAATAAAGAATATTAAATAACGTAACGTAAATGTGACGTAACGATTCCCATAAACAATATATTAGAAATGATAAAGAATTAGATGTTTCTGTTTCATGTGTATTATTTAACATCGTTGAAAACTGCCTTTAATATTTTGCCTTTAAAAAGCTACTTTGATTGGTTGTAGAAAGAATATATATGTATAATTTAATTTAAGTTATTACTTTTTATTAGAGATATTAAGAATAATAAATAACTTAAAAATGTATACATCTATTAGTACACAGGTGTTTTTTTTTAATTATACACATAATGTACATTCGAAATAAATTAAATATTCGTTCAATATTTCTTATGTATGTATTTTATTATAGTAGTATGATTGATTGATAATTCGTGATTAATATACCTGTATTGTAATATGAATAGATAAAAAAAATGTTACTATTTACTGATTATTTCTTATCGGAAGTAAATGTACAATCTACTAATAAGATAATTCTGTTAAAATGTGTTTTGTAGTCGATTATAATATTTTTTGATCATGTAATATTTCTTTCTACAAAGTATCATATTTTGCATAATTGAAAGAATATTATAGATATTTGTATTTTATTTATATTGTTTTATTCTTTCTATTACTACGAATTAATAAATTAATATAAAAGGGATAACTCTTATATTGCAAGTTGTATATATTATAATAGTTAGAAACATATAAGAAGTATGATGCATTTTATGTAAAAATGGACGTAGAAAATTTGTCAAAGTATATTTATATAGCATCAGTCGTTGTATTGTATTGGTAAGTAATGTTTATATATAAATAATGAAGTTATTTTATAAAAATAATAAAATATTTACTCATTTTTAGGGTTATATCAATTTTGACAGTATTTGTAAATAAGGCACTTTTATCTAGTGAAACTGTAAATTTGGATGCACCGTTATTTGTAACATGGTTTCAATGTATTGTAAGCGTTGTTATATGCATAACTCTTACCAATTTATCTATATTTTTTCCACAATATCTTAAATTTTCTAATGGTGATCCATTTAAAAGAGAGACAATAAAACAGGTACTGTTTTACGATATATTCTTTTAATTGTATTCTAAGAATTTTATAGATTTTATTTTAACTTTATAGATATTACCATTATCTATACTCTTTACTGGAATGATAGCTTCAAACAACTTATGTTTGAAATACGTTGGAGTTGCATTTTATTATGTGGGCAGATCATTAACTACCGTGTTTAATGTTATTTTCACTTATTTAATACTTGGTAAGAATGATGTGTATAAATATTAAAGAAATATTAAACAAATTTTGCTTTACATTTACAGGACAAAAGACTTCATTAAAATGCATTTTATGCTGTTGTATGATTATTACTGGATTTTGGCTTGGCGTGGATCAAGAAAATGATGCAGGTTCTTTATCTGTTTTAGGAACAATATTAGGTGTAGTTGGATCATTAATTCTCTCTTTATATTCAATTCATACTAAACAGGTTCTTCCTGCAGTAAATCAAGATATTTGGTTACTTTCTTATTATAATAATTTATACAGTGTTTTCCTATTTATACCTTTAATGCTGTTTAACGGCGAACATTTGGTAGTTTACAATTATGACAAACTTGGAGAACCCTTTTTTTGGAGTGCAATGGTCATAGGTGGTATTTGTGGTTTTGCAATTGGCTATGCTACAACTCTTCAGATAAAAGTAACATCTCCTTTAACACATAATGTTAGTGGTACTGCAAAAGCTTGTGCACAAACTGTTTTAGCAACATATTGGTTTAATGAACACAAGTCATTTTTGTGGTGGACTAGCAATATTATTGTTTTAAGTAGTAGTGCGGCTTATGCAAGATTTAGACAACTTGATTTAAGTGTAGAATACAAAGTTGAAAGATTGCAACAAAAAGTATGAAATATACTTATAGATTATACAGTAGGATATTAAAGAGAGATAAAGAGAGAGAGAGAAAGTTCCTAGTTTATTATAATTCTATATCATTTATTTAAGAAATAAACTATAAAAAATTTTTCATATAGTAATGTACATAAAATAAAATAATGTAGCATTTATAAATATTTGTGTATACTTTTTATCACTGTATAAAAATTATATCAAAAGTAAAAATTTTTAAAATCTAGATGCAAGACCACCTCCACGACTATCAGAATGACTTGTTATCAAATCTTCGTGTTTTATAATAGCATTTACACTTTTTGATATTGAACTGGCATCAATATTTGATATAGATGTTGAAACATTCGATTTATTTTGTAATACAGTTTTTAATATATGTAATTGATCATTTTCTATACTAACACCATCAGATAAAAGATAGTATCTAAAAAATATAATACTTATAATTATATATATAATACAATTGACAATTTAAATATTTAAATGAATGTACCTTGGATGTTCAATAGCAGAAGAAACATTCAGACCTCGTACTATCAAATGGTATAGAAGTTGGCTACTTAAAATTGTATCATCAGTTCCAAGTACTCCACGTAATTCACATGATTTTTCTTCATTATGAAAAATAATTGGAAGTAGTGTTGATAAATCATTATCATTACTAGTTTTATCTAGTAAAAAGCCAGTGCCAGTCATGTGGGCCAATCCTAATGGTGCACTTAGTCCACTGCATAATTTAATTAAAAGTTAATCTTTATTAAATATTGATGGATTTTTTGCATTACGTATAATAGTGTATATAAATACTAACGTCAAAACACTGACATAAGTATCTTGTCCATCCATTACCATGACACCAGTATATCTTTCTTCTTCAACTAAAAAAAATGGATAAATTAGCAAATTTAAAGATCTCATTAAAAGTTACATTTATTACTAACCATTTTTTATCATGTCTAGAGTCCTTAAATTAGAATGCAATAATGTTTGAGCAACAAGAGCCATAGTTTCAGTTTTAGATACAATTTCGGGAGATATTTTGAGATTTTCTAGTGCAGTTATTGAAGATTCAAAATCAAATGCACCTGAGGGATAGTATAATAAATGTTTATAAAATGAAATTTTTTTTGCTGTACTCATTTCAGGTTTGTAATTTGCTAATTGTAGTAATAATTCCTCTTTCTTAACTTCATCACGTAAAAGTTTTAATGACAATGTCCCATTATATAATACTGAGAAGAAAATCATATTATATATCTGATATATATTCTTCTTATAAATTTATATAATAATGAATTTTCAAACTGTTTACCAATTGTGCCATTCTTTGCAACTGCATCTAATGTATCTGCAAGATCATTTAATTTTAAGATACCACCAGCATTTATATGACCATAAAGCATCCCATAGTCACTGTTATTTGATAATTCATATTCTAATTCTTTTGATACTACAAATCCTGTTCTAGCTAATTTTGCAGCTGGTTCTATAATTTCATTCCATGGTAAAACTCCTTTTAAAACATGCGCAAATTCTAAACCTTTCAAAACGGCAGGTAAACGCATTCCTATTGTGCCAAAAATACCTGCATTTTATAGTAATAAGAATGATTGAAATCAGTTAAATAATCAAAGATTTTTAAATACATTTTTGATAAATCTATACTGACCTCCAACAGTATTGTTCGCAAAATTGATGACTAATGGTTCCGATTTATCTTTATGGCTATATAACATCATACAGCCACCTCTGAAAGAATATAAATATTATACATATTTAACAATATGTATTCGTCTAATTACTTACCCACCAAGACCTGTCTTATGTGGAGCTACTACTGTCATACATACAGTAGCAGCTATAGCTGCATCTATTGCATTACCACCCTTTCTTAATATTTTAGTACCTATCTGTGAACAATTAGTGTAATCTGTGGCAACAGCACCATGAATACTGTTATTAGCCTAATGAATAATATTAATATTTATAGTTTCATTTGAGACATCCATATAAAAAGAACATATTAAGCCAAAATATGTACCTGTAATAATTTACTGGCATAAACCAATTGTAAAATCAGTATAGTTGTTATAGCAAAGGATAAAACAGCAAAGCAACATACAATCAATTTCATACCACCACCAAAAAAGTGGCTTAATTTACACTTGTTGTTTTTGTCCTGTGTCAAGGGACATTCTTCTGTTAATCCTTCTAAAAGTTTAATGTTTATTAAAAAATAGGTAAAATTATATCTCTTATAAGTATATCTCTTATAATTATATTTTTTATAATCAAATAAATAATATTCCTAAGGATTTTTAGAACATAAAATTAAATTTTGTTACACTTACGTCTGTCACAATAACTCATCTTTCAAATCGAAAATTATACGATTAATTATAAGGATCATCTATGTTTTTAAATATTATTTTCCTCTATGTAGATATTTTATTAGCATACTGTGTCAAAATAACTGTAAATTCGATAACCTCATTTATGATTCTAGTTTCATCTATTTTTTACTTAGACGTGTTATCCAAAAATTATAAGAAGATTTTTTTATTGCATGAAGCAATAATGTCGAAATAATGTTGCAAAATTCAAGTTTCAAGTTTTAACACCATATCCTCTATTCAATTTGATTTGTTTTTGTATACTTCTAAACTGACATAAGATATTTCTGATCGTTACTCACTAGATGGAGTTACGATAAAATTATATAGTACAACTGTGCAACAAAAGTTGCAAGATACAATTTGTATCTTACTCATAAGTTAGTTAATGATATATAGTATAATTAGACGAATGGCGTAATATTACGAAAAATCAACTCTTTCGATTATGTCTACGCAGAAACTAATCAATAACAATAACATATGAAAAATCTATATAGTAATTTTATCAAATAAAAAAATAGTAAATACACTAGTATATCGAGATAGAAAGTTTTGTTGCAGGAATTCAACTATACTTATTCTTAGCATTAAACATAAAGCATATAAAAATGTTTTCCTTTTATTCTATAATAACATTGCTTTTTAATGATTTCACGTTCCAATTGTACAAAAGAAGGCTGTGTTCTTTATAGAGAATAACAGTAATAATGGATGCGAACGCCATAGAGGTCTTGAACGTTTCGCAATTTGGTGTAACTCCGTTGCTAGGTAATTTTATGTATTCTTCTTCACGGAGAATGGTACTGACCTTCTCTTTCTCTTTCTCTTTCTCTCTTTCTTTCTCTTGATCGTTATTCGGTGTCACAATGGTATTACGGTCAAGCAATTTTCAATCGTAATAACAACGTGAAGTAAAGTATCATAATATAACAAGGAAAAAAGGGCATCCGTGTTTTTCTTCATTGATAGAGAAATTGGTATTCATATTTATACATACAACCAAACATATCGTTTTACGATACGCAAATAAATGCAACGTTACCCTGACTAGAGATTGTCGTTGAGTTTATAATAATTATAATAATAATAATAATAATAATAATAATAATAATAATAATAATAATAATAATAATAATAATAATAATTATAATAATAATAATTATAATAATAATAATAAAAATAATAATAATAATAATAATAATAATAATAATAATAATAATAATAATAATATTAATAATAATAATAATAATATTAATAATAATAATAATAATAATAATAATAATAATAATAATAATAATAATAATAATAATAATAATAAAACACAACGCGCTTCTCTCTAGAGCATTAGGTAATCTTACATTCTTTAGTAAAGTCAGGAACAGAATTAGTGATCACGATCAATGGTTATTACGTTCGATCGAATTGAAAAAACTTAAAAAGTGTCTTCCTTTTCTTTCCATAACATCAGATTTGGGCCTATGTTTATGTGTTCCGTACAATTTGTCATATGGTTTCTGCGAATGTAATTACGATATTTTTGACACAATGAAAAATTAAAATATCTTCGTTGTTGAATATACTTACAAGAAAGGATCTCTTAAAATGAATGCTCTTGGTTGCATTAATTTTAAGTGATCTCCGTTGTTGCATAGAATTTGCGCCATCGTACTTTTACGAATCTCTTCTAATTGTTTTATCATGAAGGATCCTGGCGTGTTAGCATTCTCGTACCAATACCTATCGCCTGTTAAAACGATTTGATAAAAATCGTAAAATATTTATCAAAAATAATTTTTTACTAATCATTTGGATAAATTTAAACATTAATTTAAACATGGATTTCTTTATTACCCAAACGAACATTTCGGAAGGTACGTCCTAGCAAACAGAGAAAAGTTGGTCCAAGGACCGAATTAGTTACTGGTGCTTCTGAGAGTATTCCTGTCACTAAATCTATATCTTCAACTTTTCTATTGTAAAAAAAAAAAAAAACATATTAACTTTTTTTTCAAACGATAATGTATGTACTTATAAGTACATATAAATGTAATTCGTCTTACTTGTAAACTAGTCGTAATCTTTCGATGATGTCCTTGGCTATCGTGCCTTTAAGATCCTGAAAGGTGGTAACGTCTGGTAAACCGCAAAACGTTCGCCATTTGACGTAAGATGGTAAACCATGATCTCTGCCCTGTTGGATGATTTGAGCAGCATAATCAACGGCCACGTCATTGCTCTTCCCATCATGGAAATATCGCTCCAGAAGGATTTCGTTCAAGCCGGGGGGTAAAGGCTTCCTAGAATGTCCCGCTGTCGCGGAAATTAGACCTTGCATCCTAGATCGTCATTAAAACCAAGTTCTCATGGGACAACTTGTCGGAGAATCTCCTAATGATTTTTGTTTTGTTTGTTTAAATAAGATTTCGTTGTTATTTAAAATTTATCTTTCTCGAAATATCACAATGAATATATGCATATACGAGTTGTGATTGAAACATTTCAAAAATTTTCTTATTTTCTATTTGATTATATATGAAGAATAATAATAAAAATTAAAAAAATTAATTTTTCCTTCTACGAATAAGAAACATAAATATTGACAACAATTTTTTTTGAGGGAATTTACACGAAAAGGTGAATGATTTCATTGGAATCACAAACATCATATAATATAAAGCTTTTAATGAATGAGAAGTAAATATTAATAACATTTAAAAATAAAACAATAAAACAATTTTGTTGAGAAGATTTTTATGAAAGAATTAAAATTTTATTGTCAATATAAGTAATGTTTATATAATTTTTGAATTGTTTGATCACCCTACACATACACACATATAAGTCGGATAACTCCTTAATTTTTATTTTACGATTACAGTAACCAAACGTCGATCGTTAACGAAAAGGATACGAGTAATTTTAACTGACCTGTAGCTCCTGCTATCAATCGATCGATTGCACCCGCCTCGTATAATTCTTGAGGTGCGTAGAAGGCCGAGAGGAGAGACCTTTCCCCAGATTTCAGGGCAGATCTAGAGTCCACGAGATCGAGTGTTTTTGGTGTGAGTGCAGCAACGAAAAAGAGACCTGCTGAGGCTGCCGAATTCGAAAGAGTCGCATCAGTGCGTGAATCGTATCCTCGAAAGTATCCTTCTTGGGATAGCCGCAAGTCGAATCTTTTCGTTTAGAAAAAAAAAAAAGAAAAAATAATAGGAGTGTGAAATCTTTAATGAAAGTGAAAGTCAACATTTCTTTTCCATATGTATGGATAATTCTTTAGAAGCAAATTTGTATTATGAACATGATCAATTTTACGTTATATCGTGATATTGGTATGATTAACGTAATATATGAAGGAAGGAATAACAAAAGACAGGGAGTAAGTACGAAGACATGCGAACAACTTGACAAATGGAAGTACGAGGAAGGCTCAGTGTTAAGATGAGCAATCTCCGATCGATCCGTTGGAACCTTAACGTTGTTATCTCAACGTATAAGTTGGCAAATGAACGGCAAAGGGCAGCAGACGAGTCGTGATCGACATACACGTGCAGAGATATTAATAGCTCAGCACGCTGATGCGATCAAGTTAACGGCACGTTTATATTCGATTTGCTGTCTCTTTATGGAAATGTGTTAGTGTTTCGACGCATTGTATAGAATACAGCAACGCCTTTAAGTTTGATGAGATCGATGTCACTTTTCGTTTATGATCAATGATTTATGGGATTTTAGAAGAAGAGTTCAGGAGTAAAGGTTAGAAAAAAACACAAAAAAAAAAGATGAGAAAGCCTACTTGTCCAAACCCGTTTCTCCAAATATGACAGGTAGGAACTCGTTGTAAGTTATATGTTGCATTTCAGCAATGACGATCCTTCTAGCTTCCTGATAGAGTTTCTCGTCGTCCCATTGAGGATTCAACTTGGCCAATTGCTCAGCTACTCGATTGTGTTCACGTAGAAAGATTACGTGCATCAGTGTTAAGCCAGGATGTTCGTTCACTCTGGAATCACCACTGAGGAAACAAGGGAAAGCTTTGTTCACACTTCTACAAGTTTCAGACTCCGGTGATGGCATCGGTAAGTTTCTTCTTTGAGTATTCAACAAGCCACCTTTGCCCGAACGCAAGGCTTTGGATATTTCCTCCGAGCTACCGTACAGCGGAGATAAATCCAAGTAAGAGGAGGCTTGATTAATCTGCTGCCGTGGACCCAGCTTGCAAGCCTATATTTATTTGATTCTTTACAATGAAAGAAGTTATTCGAAGAAGAATGTATTAATCGTAGGAGTTACTTACTTGTAAGGAATTACCAGGATGTGGTGCAGATCTAGAATACTCCATACAGCCGATCGCATTATCAGCTTTAATTGGGAAACACTCGGGATGGAAATTTTCATAATCAACGTCGCAACATTTCAATCTGGTACCATCCGGTAGCTCCATCCTAGGTGTATGAGCTAGATCGTGAGCAAGAAATTGGGCGAATAATGCTGTAAGTGCCATCAGATATGGATGTTTCAGATCTTGACCACCCGAGTGAATAGTGGAAGAGACTTCTCTGGAACTAGGTAAATCAGTTCGTGGCAAAGACACTCCGTCTTGATATTCTGGTGGTAGAAGTCTGATGTAGGCCTCTAAAGCAGCACCCCAGGTTGGATGTAACACGTTGTTACATCTTCCAGTGAAGGATCTATATCGTGGATCGATCTTCTTACATTCAGACATGATCTTCAAGAGATTTGGGGGATCTGAACAGCCAAACGCAGCGACTGAAGGTAGAACAGATGAGGCTTCCTTTGAAGACATATTCAAAGCTTCTACCAACATCACAGACATAGTTTCGATCCGTAAAGCCTTCCTTGAAAGATTTTGAGCATCTTTGGTCATCTCATGAGAAGCACCAAGATACCACG
This sequence comes from Vespa velutina, assembly GCF_912470025.1. Lineage (NCBI taxonomy): Eukaryota > Metazoa > Arthropoda > Insecta > Hymenoptera > Vespidae > Vespa > Vespa velutina. The sequence goes on along the minus strand of NC_062190.1, from coordinate 5,694,731 downwards.
AGGGTGAACCTCTACTCAGATGCGTCTTCGAATTCAGAATCATTCGTTCCGCTTGATCATACCTCTCCATCGAGGCGTTCGTACGCCTACCCAAATCTTGTAGCATCCTCGGCGGCAAGGTCGTACTCTCAGCGAGCGCCAGCAACGCGAAGAATCTGCGGATCGGAATCTAAGGATAGAAAATACCTACTTATCCACTTTCACAGCTCGGAATACTGCAAACTCCTTCCTTTTAAATGTTCTTTACTATATTTCCTATGGAATATACCCTTTTTTTATTATTTTCACCTTGTTATTATGCAGCAATTGTCTTGGCAAATTCAATGACCGTGTTGCACCACACGATCCAACAGTAAAGTGATAAGATCATGATCGCGAGAAGACAATCGAAGGGGTGGCTAAGAAGATATGTATTGTATAAGGACATGCGTTCTTATACGATACTTGTATCCGCATTGTGATAGTAGGGTTCGAATAATTTTACTAACTTTGGACTTTATTATCGATCCTTAGTTTGTCGACTATATTTTTAGAATTCGATAACAAATTTACAATAACAAATATATTAGATTTTTACTGTTTTTGTAAAATACTTTCGTACATTTTCTCGGGTACTAGAATAAAAGATTTTACCGATCGAGAAACATTATACATACGTGTTCGATTCAGGAATATATATACTGAAATCTTGTGCGATTTTTTTCACATTAAAACGTTGCAACGGCAACGTTCAAACGTATTATTATGTAGATCCTTTCGTTGTGTATCGTAGGATCGCAATGAACTCCAAAGACCTTGTCTATAGGATGGCATTTCGCCTCGTTCCATAGTGGCCATTGTTCGCGGCAAACATTTCGCTGCGAACAATTTCATTCATCGCGTCGCTCGAGGCTGATTTCTCGGTACCATCGTACCAACTGATTTTTCGAAGGAGAGAGTTAGTATTCATCAATTATTATATAAGATCGACAGACCAATTCGAGGTCTTCATAGGAGGTCGGAGTTATCTTCTGACTGACATTTAGGATTCTTCCTGGTTCTTTTACTGTTTTCCTTACGTAACGATACTCTTCGGACTCTCATGATTAAAAAGCAGCTAATACACCAATATTCATGGAATCGATTTTCGTCGAATGAAATTTTTCGCGTAATCGTTTCTATTTTAATTTTTTATCTTTTTCTTCATCCCGGAAAATCACGAGATACAATTATTATTTATTGATAATTTTTGTGAATAATTAACAATAGAGAGAAATTAATTACCTATACGATTATTATATTAGTTTTATTTCTTAAGTCTCGAAATCTCTGACAGTTGAATGTTGATAAAAATCAATCCTCTCTATAACTATTACTAATATTATTATTATTTCTAAAACAATATATACGCGAGCGCGTATTTTATTATTTCGCTATCGATCTCTATTTAAATAGATCTCATTGCTCGTAAAGCATTCAACGCAATGTGCTAACCTTTTATACGTACGTACACATATAAAGAGAACTTCGGACGGAGAGCAGCAAACACAAATTGTTATAGTAACATTTTCACACACTTTGCAAGGCTACAATTTCGTAACTCTGCCATTTCTCTGTTCTCTTATCTAACGTTAAAAAGTATTTAGGGTATGTATTAGAGTTGCGTTATGAGATTTGCGTTATCTTGCGACGAGAGTAACATGATAATTATAATTTTGTACAACAAATGCTAGCTTTAAACTAAATACCTGCACAAAAGCATTGCTGCTTTGTAATTTTTTGTTACGTTCGTCACGAAAGGTCAGTTACGTCTTCATGCATGGAAACAAGTGAAAGCAGAGCATTCTTATATGAGTATAATAAAGAATAAGAAATCTTTCTTTCGTTGATTGTATTATCGATCAAAGGTTTGTTGAAAATTAACTACCGACAAGGATTAACAAATTTTTATCATTATTTTATGCTATAGCGAAAGATCAAAAGATTGGTAAAAAATGTGCATTTGTCGCATTTTTACAACGCATTGATATTTGCCAAGTCACGTGTTTCATATTGATCCATACGCGATCAATTTTACATAGTCGATCTTTTAATTAAAGCTCTTCGTAATTTCAATAATTTCAACGTTCTACGATCACCGAAGCATGGAAGGAAAGATAATCGCTATTATCATCGATTACGATTTATCTTTCCAGCTAGTTCGCGCGATCACGAGAGGTGTAGTATCGAACGCGCGAAGAGCGAATGATCTCACGTTTCCAATATCAGTTAACGTCGTCAAACTATAAAGAAACTTAGATTATCCGATTAGTCTCCGGAGAACATATAAATTGCTATCGAACTACTAAAGTATTCAAAGTATGAGAGAGAGAGAGAGAGAGAGGGAGAGAGAGAGAGAGGGAGGGAGAGAGAGGAAGAGAGAGAAAGAGAGAAGGAGATAGATATGGGGAAAGAGCAAGATATGGGGAAAGGGGGATCGAAAGGAAATTTAACTTCACGGTAATCGAATTGTTCGTGGGTAAGCACCAGATTATTAACACTCTCATTTTCGTTTAATCCAAGAAGTGATCGTTATCAATCCCAGTGGATCGTATCGGCAAAATGAAAAGACTGATTAAAAAAAAACAAGAAGAAAAAACAAATAAAAAAGAGAGAAACAAACAAATAAAAATATAATATAAAAGAACACCAATGAAAAATCGCGGAAGCGATTGGAAACGATAAGAATCGAAAATCGCACTCACCGCGTAATAAGGGTAAACAACATGCTGTCAGATTGATTTCGATGTTCCAGAGATGACGTAGAATAATAAGAGAAGGACAATGTACGCGAGGGTTAGTCCGCGGAAGGCGAGAACCGTTATGTAGTTCTAAACACACGGTGGCATTCACGCAGCTCTCGCACGTATCGCACTTTCGCAAGAAAGGCCGGAGTAATACACCGGCAGCTTGCTTGTATGCCTGAGAACGCAAGGAACGGGTAAACCTGAACTGAGAACGATGCGCGAACGAAAGTAAGACTTGAGTCCGTGTGGTCTTAGCGCCACTACCTAGCGGAGTGGGGCCCTCGAGACTAGGAGGACTAGAAGAGAGAAATGACTATACACCGTAATACAGGGTGTCGACACGTTGCCGGACGTGTATACCAAAGGGGGCTCTGTACACGGTATATTATTCGACTAGTAATGCGTTATACGCTGTAGTAAAAGTAGCCAAGCGATGCGCTAAGATACTACAGTGTTACTACGAACGAGACCAAGGTTCGCCATGTTTCTCTCGTATTGTTTCTCAAACTTGTACAATCTCTTCTTCTTCTTATTTTTTTTCCACTTATCTCTTTATGTATTATCTTACAATTAGGAAAGGTTCCGCGTCAAAGATAATCGTCTATCTGTCGATTAGTTAGTGATTAGTGTCAAGTATGCACGCTCGCTCACACCTACATCCTTAAATCGATCGTACAAAGAATCACGGTTGGTACCTGAGCATAAAAGCTATGAGTTATGTATACCTGTGTGTATACTTTTGTTTCTATGTGTACATGTATATGTATGTGTTTGTGTCGAGTTCTTTTTTGCATAATACTTCAACGCTAGGTAAGCATCGTACAGTATCGTTAAGTTATGTTAATGAATGTGCGTGGGTCTGACCGTAACGACAAGCGTGGATTAAAATTCTTTAGAATGACATCGTGCGAATGATCGACGCTGATGGACGATCGTATGAGGCACGCCTACGTACACTGAAAATTTTCAGAAAAAATGCTTTGACTACGATAAATCTAGCCTTTGTATGTATGTCGCGTGTAGGAAGATCGGTCTCTTACACGAAAGCAACGCTTTCACTTCTCAATGATGTTCTTAGATCTTTTTCTTCGCGGAAAGAAACGATTATATATAAGTTTATTAAATGTATTCGCTAGTTTAGTTTTTACAGATTAATTCGTGCCAGGCTACTCGATATTGCTAGGATTTGGATATATCTAGGGTTAACTACGATCATTGAAGACAGCTGCTTTTCCACAGGTATCCCAGCTCACTTTTATTATTTCCGCGCCGTTCCTGTCACTGATTACATTCTCCCGAGTTTCTTGTCGGTATTTAAATTGATTGATTGGTAGAGAAATTCTCTACCGTCTCTTACGGCATCACCATATAGTTACGGCTTTTAATTAAATGTCATAGATAATAATTTCTATAAGCGTACATCATCCGTATTATCAAGAACGGCTCCACTATAAGCCAAATCCCAATAATGCTCAACCTGATGCTTTTTGAAATGTTCTCGTGCCATCTTTTCGATTGGACACACTTTGAACTTTATCTCACCGAAATGACGTTGCTTGCTCGTTCCTTCCCAAACGAGAACGCATTTATTCGGTACGTCATTTCCATCATTATCCTTTACGATATCCTCTTCCCATTTGATACGATGCATCATCAATCGTTTATATTTGCTAAGTTGTTTAGCTCCGCCTTCGACGATTACAACGTTACAATCTCGGAAGAGCATTACACAGCCAGTAAGGTATAGCTGTTTTGCATTTGTCTCAACTTTGAATTTTTTAGATGCGTTATTCACGAGATCGCGTATTCTAAAAGAATCAAAAGTCCTTATAATATATGTTCGTATTATTCCTGTCATATATTTATAATTGTGTGTAATGTATTTTAATAAAGATTATAACAAAATATAAATATATATTTCTTTTATGATCGTACCTATAAACAGCCACATGTACTCCAAGGCTAGTATCTTCCTTGAGTTTCCTCGCTTTTTTCTCTCTACGTTGTTCAGCTGTTAATCGTCGGGCCGCATTGGCGTCCTCATGAGCCTTCAATCTTTTGGCCATTTGTTGTCGTACGTGAGCTTCGATCTTAGTAGGATCTTGTACTGCTTCGGTACCTAAGACTCGCATTAAGTTTGAAATTCGTAATTTTGGTTCTGGTGGAGGTTCTAATCCTAAACGAATTTTTTCTTGTTCTTCTTTCCATGCCTCTCGCCTATTCTGACGACGCAATTTCTTCCTTTCCTTTTTTGTAAGAAACACAGGCATGTAGATAGGTTTCAATGGATCAGCTGAAAGAAAAAATTTAGGATATAATTAACAGAGAATATATATTATGTTAATTTATTATAATTTATCATTTTAGCAAAACATACTTGGCGGTCGCATTTGCGTTGGATGTTCTACTAAATTTGTAATCGTCGAGGTTTTGATCGTCGTTGGTTCATCCTCGTTTGGATATCCACCTGTTAATATGACAGAATCCCACCATTCTATATTTGGTACATCTTCGCTGAGAGCTTCCGTTTTCGGTGCTATTAGCGCTAATTTTGTTGCCGAACTTATACCAGTCTTTCTAGCTATTTGACTAATTTCATTCTGAAGTTTTTCTAACTGTGCTTTCATACGAATTCTCTCCGCGAGTTGTTGGAATTTACCCGGTTCATGGAATTTTAAAGAACGCTTATTACGTACTGCTGGTTTCACTCCAATTCTAGTATCAAAAAAGTGCGTATCTTGTATTTCTTCTGGACCCTTCGATTCTTGCAACTGAGCTTTAAATTCTTCTCTCTTCTTTGCACGAATATTAGCTTTCAATGTTGGTACTACCTGCGTAAGTTGTACCTCCTTTCCAGTTATGTCTACGGTCCTTCCTGATTCATCCAAGATCAAAGGAGTCGGTTTGTCTGGCACTGCGACATTACTAAGCAATCCAGAACTTAATTTGTTTCTGATTTGTGCTTGGAGTGCAGCAATTTTTCGTGCTTTATCAGAATCTGTTTTGCTTAACAGACCTTGATTATACATACTGCCTACATTCGGCAATGAATCCCTGGCTTTAAAGAGAGGCCTCACAGGTAGTACTTCTTCTTGCTTAATAGCTTTCAATGCCCTTTTTCTTTCTTCTATCTCTCTTTGGGCGTTAGCCATCATTTGCCTTATCTGAAAACAATAAAATCTATAAAAACTCTTACGATATACAGTACAATTATTTTCAAATATAGAAAGATTATACTACCTTGTCTGCGGATAGTTGAGTTTCAGCAGGTTTTTCATTTTTTATTTCGTCATCTTTGAACTTAGGTTTTTTAGCATCTTTTTCTTTTTCCTTGTCTTCCACATGATTACGTTTTTTACTTTTTTGTGCAGCTTTAATGTCATCGTATATTGCAAATATCTTCTCTGTTAATTTGGAAGCTTTTTTATCTTCTAATAAAGCGGATAGTTTATCTGGAAAAAAACAAAAACGAAATTATAAAAATTATGTATATAAATTGTTCAATAAAAATTCAAGTATATATAACACATATTATCATTTTTACCTGCCGTTTTACGTTTATCATAGCCAGAAGTAATACAATTGACAGCCGTAGTAACAATAGCAGGTTCACCGAAGCCGAGAAATTTATTTACGGCCTTTTCAATTTGTGGCTTCATTTCATCGATCTCTTTTCTCGTTAAATACGACATTTTTTAATTTTTGTTGAAATTATTAAAAACGGAATCTGCAGTACAAAGTGCAAGAATATAAGTATTTTCCACAACATAACCTCTGTAAATTTTAGATTGAGACGGAGTCTTCTCAATCTGCCACTAGGCGTCGCATATTTAAATCATGAATGCATATACTTACAAGAGTATCGATGACACATCTTAATTATATACGAGTTCTAAACATTCAATTCTTATCCCATTCTAAGTATATAATCAAGTTTAGGATTAGGCCTGCTCGTTTAGCTTTATTATAAATGAATTCCTATAGAGTTAATATAGGACAAAATATCATAGCAACCAATCAAAGGATTCATAAGATAAGATCATGAGCACTTATGGGTAAACCTTTATTATATTATTATATTTAATCTTCGTTATTTTGTACTAGTGAGAGTATTAATAATCATTTTGTATGATGTTAATTATTCAATACATTATTTATCTTGTAAAAAATCACGCATGACAACGCAAATATACTGTTCTGTTAACTTCTCTTGATAATTCGATATATCTCGAACGCAATTTCTCGATCGTATGAACCAATGAAGAGCCTTACTTTCTGTAGAAGATGCACCAATGAGATCGAAGCATTGTAAACGCGGTTTTTCAAATATTTTCAAATCTGAAAATTATTTTGACGAGTATAGCAAACAAATTATTCACAGATTTTATTTTATTTTCAGTAATATAGCGTTAGTAAGTTCTTAATATAAAAATAATTTACTTTACTTTTTATTATACTAATATAAAATTCGTATTTATAATCTTATTTAATTAAAATACTTACTCTTCGAGTTAGAACGGTTCGTAATTGCAAAATTGGATTTATATCACATTAATGTTCAATAAAATCGTTGAACGTACGATTCATGGATATTTTCCAAAAGATGGATGGTACTTGGACGACATAAGAGAATCTTATCCGAACGAAATATATAAAGGTTTAAGGGCTCGAAAGCGGTTACGCGGGTGGTAGAATAGTAGTGGACCGACAACCACAAATGAGAATGGTAGAGAGAAGTACAGTGTTCCACGCTTCCCTGGTGACCGATGAGGCCAATTCTGTGAACCACATTTGCTTCATTCCGAGGCTGTTGCTCTAAACTTTTCTGTTAATTGAAACGAAGGAATTGGAATTCTGCCCACCGTTGTTCTCGTTTATGTTAGCGCCGATTAATTTTGTACATTATGTTTCGTAACTTATATATTTCGTCGAAACAATTTCTATTTTATTTTATAAATATCGAAATATATATATATATATATATATATATATATATATATATATTTATATGTATATATATACGTATACACATATACATTTTACCTATGTATATTTCATGTGTAGTATGTCACGGAAACAAAACTTTATCAAGCTTGGCGATAACAACGGCGATGTCGCGGCAATGCAAACGTGGAAGAGCGGCAAGAGGGTAATATTCAGTCAGGGTTGTATCGGGACAGTCGTGTTTCTTCGTAAATTTAACGATTTTGCGAGGGAGACGACGGGGGCACGTCCCGAAATGATGTACGGCTCGCTCGTATGACTCGGCAGCTAATGCTCTAATATGCGCAAAGGGTGCCATGCCCGTGTCACGCGGATTACCGCTAATTGTAGTTTATGCTTTATACTACGCTATTCTCTTGTACGTCGTGTGCCGTACCGGTGGTGACTATCCGATCTACAGGGTGGCTAAGTCAAATCGAAACGATCGAAGGGTCGTTCTATAGAAATGAGAGATGTAAAGATAATGACCTAATTCTTTTTAAAATTTTTCATATTGTTTTATATAATTGATAATTAACTCCGTAAAAATCGTTCAATGATTTTTCATTAATCTATTAAACGTCATATTAGTAAAAATGTTGTTTATCGTTTTTTCTATTTAATAGAACACCCTATATAAATGAGGGAGAAAGAGAGAGAGAGAGCAGTCAGAGGGTGCGCGCTCGCGTGGAACTTGCGTATACACGTACGCGAGCATTCGAGGGCGCCCGATAGGGCACACGCGAGGACAGAGAACTCGGACTTCCTAGCGGCCTAGCATGTCATGTCCGCGTGTCAGTCAGTCGCGCTAAAATAACCGGCCACCGCACCCTTGCCACGCAATTACGCGTTTATATCTACCGTCTATAAGCGAATACGAGATCGCGCTCTATGTAGAGCGTACGCTCTTTGTCTCTTCTATCGGTTTTAATTTTTTTGTATTTATTTTCTTTTTTAGTTTCTCTCTTTCTTTCTCTTTCCGTCTCTCTCTCTCTCTCTCTCTCTCTCTCTCTCTCTCTCTTTCTTGTTTTTATTAAATCGATAAACTTTTACAGATATAAAAAACTTTTTATGTTATTTTTTAGTTCTAACCGAATTTTGTTTGCTTATTTTTTCCCTTTTATTTTTGAAGATTTATCTTTCTTTTCTTCTTTTTTTGTTCTTTGTTTTTTTTTTCTTTTTTTTACTCGACGTTCACTTCGACGTCGTCGCTCTTGACCTATTAATTTCGAATGCACGCCATGCCGTTATTGGTCCCCGCTTAAACGTAATTCCATTTATCGTAAATCATTTCGGCTCGATGGGATTAATCTGACCGCGAGAAACGTGTAAAGAGAGAGAAAGAGAGAGAGAGAGAGAGAGAGAGAGAAAGAGAGAGAGAGAGAAGCTTGAACTATGTCCACCGTTTTCTCTCTGTTGGAACGATGGGCTTGATAATGTCAGACGGAACTTATGCGCAGCTTTGTGTCGTTAATCTTCGAGTCACGGGATTGCTCGAGCCGTAAACGTAATCTACTAATCTGCAATGTTCTTAGTTTCCAAGCGCGTCTTCTATCTTAATTTTAACCCTCGTATCTGTTTGTACGTATTAACACTATACAGAATCGTTGGTCTTGGGAGTTGGAGTTGGGATTGGGGGGTGGTGCTGGTGTTGGTACTGGAGTGTTTGGTAAGATCGAAGAAAGCTACGTTTACGTAGAAATTTTCTATGCGAAGGGTTCGTGAAGTATACGAGGAAAAGAGAATTAGCGGAGCACTTTGGCAGACAAAAAATATTCAACTTCGAACTCGGTAGAAGGGATGAAAAAAAAGAGTATAATAAATTAGCAAGCGTTAGAAAAGCCGTTCGATTTACCTTACCTTGACCGCTCTTCTTGGGTTATTATAATTGAGGACGTAGAAGGAAGTTTGGTCGTGATATTGAGAGAAGTAGAGTACATTTTCTATAATATATTTTACATTATAAACCAACCATACATCATCATAATAATATCTTATATCCTTAAGCCTAAGCGTATTTTATCCTATGTTCTCGTTTATATACTTCATTCATATTTATACTTTGTTTACTTTTTTTCATATAGTATTTATATATATATTTTTTATTTATATTCATCATTTTTTGTTTTTATAATATACTTTATATGCTATGTTTATGTATATATAATATCATACACGTTTTCTCACGCACGTCCCAGGGCGTCTCGCGATTCTATTGTACGTGTGAGACTTGTCTCTAGAGGTATCTCTCTCTCCCTCCCTCTCTCTCTCTCTCTCTCTCTCTCTCTCTCTCACTCCTTCTCGCTTAAGTTTTTTTTTCTTGTTGCACCCTTTCCCTATCTCTCCCTCTCTTTCTCTCCTACTCTCTCACGCTCTTTTCGCTCCCTTATTATACCAATGCACTTTCGTACGTGCAGCACGCGTAAGTGTATATATGTGTGTATGCTGCGTAGTTGTGTGCATTTGACTTCGGTGATGTACTAAGTGTAAGTATGTGTATGTGTGTATGTATATTATTTGCAATATCTCTGTGTCTCAGTGTAACTGGATATACGTGTATGTTCTATGTGTATCGTCGGCTATCCGTCGCGTTTTTGTGAAATTACATGTACATTATACAGGCTACGCCCGGCGTTGTTTCACGAAACTGTCCTTCGGTATATATACTGGAGCGCGCGCGCGCTCATACTATCTCCACCTCCTCTTTCTTCTCTTTCTCCTCCTCCTCCTTTTTTTCCTATTTTACTCCATTTCTACTCCTCGCCGTTTAAACTTAAATACGCAACGAGGCTGCCATGGGACCCCGCGGGCCGTTTTCTCATTGAATCACGCAAGTATACGTTACTTAAATCGTGTAAGCGCGCTCGAACGCCATTTTTACACCCTACCCTTATACACTTCCTCTCGTCCTTCCTTTCCTTCCTACATTTCACCCTCTTCACTTTCGTTTTTCGTTTATCTCTTTTTTCCTCATTTATCTTTTTCTTTGTTCTCTTGTTGCTTTCGTCGTGCACGGTCCGTTTCTTCTTCCATGCATCGCTTCGTCTCCTCCCATTAAACTACACATATACAGATACATATACACACACAGCATGTTCGAGAGCGAAACTTCTTCCGCAGCTTCTTGGAAAAAAGTCGGACGATGCACGATGGATGGATGTCAAAAACCGGCCCCTCTTTCCTCGAACTCCGTTCTGCCATTTCACCCTTTTTTTTTTCACCCTACCCTCCCCTTCTCCTCTTTAGCATTTATCTTCGCAATGATTACCGACTTTTCCATTCTCTCTCTCTCTTTCGCTCTTTCTCTTTCTCTCTCTCCCTCTCGTTCGTTTTCGTTCTCTCGCGTTATCCTCGTTATCCCCTTCCAAGAATTACACGCACACATAACGATGTGGAAAAAGGCACCTAACTCCTTAGCGTACGGTCGTAAGTGATATGCCGCATGCCGCGCCGGGTTGGGGGTTTGGGGTTGGATGGGGGTGGACCGATTGCGTGGAGGCCCGTAACGCGCACGTCGTCTTCTCGTACGAAAAACTACGAAAAAATGAAGGAACGTCGTAGGTGTTTTTTTCTCTGTATGAATCGGACGCGATCGTAATTACCATAAATTTGATCTTTTTTTTTGTTTTTGGTAGCAACTCTCCTCCATCTCTCCTTTTTTTGGGGCTTTTTTGTTTTTTTTGTTTTTTTTTTTATTTTTTTTATTTATTTTCTTTAATAATATCCATTTTTGTATGTTTCCTTACACTTTTCCCTGTTTTCTCTCTCTCTCTCTCTCTCTCTCTCTCTCTCTCTCTGTTTTATTTTTCTTTGACTTTATTGTTTTTTGGTTTATTTTGTTCTACCGAGGCGCGCTGTGTCTCTTTTATTTGCTCTCTCTCTCACACTTTCGCTCGATCGTACTCTATCGCTCTCTCTTTCTCTCTTTCTCTCTCTCTCTCTCTCTCTCTCTCTCTCTCTCTCTCCCTTGTATTTAATACATTACACGTATTATATATATACTTATATTTATATATATATATATATATATGTATATATGTATAAGGGCTCAGGGGGTCCGGCAGGCTAGCTACAATGTTTGTTTTTTATTTTGTTCTGTTGTTTATATTATATTTATTCTCTTACGAGTTATATACGATTCGAATGGTAGTTCGAGTTCTCTTTTTCTCGCTTATAGCTAAAAGTATTTAACACAGTGTTTGGTTTATCTCGCGAGCCACGCATTTACACGCATTATGTTTTTTTTTTGTTCATCCTCTTTTTATAACGCCACCACGTACGCTTCTTCCTTTTTATTCTCGTTAAGCTTATGTGTGTGTATATATATATATTTTTTTTAATTTGTTATTCGATATATTCTCTAGTTGTCGGCTAATGCTTTATTTTCTTACACATGTATGTATATATAATATACATAATTTTCGTATCATATATATAGATGTGCACGTCTTGTTTTGTAGTCTTTCGCGTAATATATATATATATTACTTTTATGCCTATGCTTAACGGTTCCTACTTTTGTTATTTTTCTTTTTTTTTTTTTTTGTTTTCATTTGCAATGTTCTGCATTATTTTTTGAAATCGTGTTCGTTTCATTTAAAACGTTCGTGTCACTAAATTCTAAGCATTATTACTCGGGGTAACTCCGCGAATCGGTTAAAGTATTTACCAACTGGCCTGACTGCTGCCCTCTTTCCCTTTACAAAGTGTAATTACTAGCATCAAAGGATTGTTTTTGAATTCGACAGGAACGGATGGATCACAAAGATGAGAAGATCATTTCCTTTGTTTTTTTTTCCTTATGTTTTCGTTTGTTTCTTTTTTTTTTTCTTTCTTTTTGAGTAAAAACGCACACGACGACCAGGATAGACTTTCTACGCTTATCGTAAAGTATAATTAATAAAAAAATACAATAATGAAAAGGACGATTGCACCTCGCTTGTCTTCGCACGATATATACACATAAGTAGGTTGATACATATACATATTATATCGTTAAGAAAATCTCTGACGGAGAGCTCGTTGAGCTGCTGCTGTTAATCGATTAACGACGGATAAACGGAGAACGATTTGGTGCGTGATAAATTAATATAAAATACAATGTCATATCGATTATCTAGCGAGACGGAACTTTTGCGAAGGTATTAGTAGATCTCTCTCATGGAACATCCTCGCTAAGACGTATCACGTACTTCCTACTACATACATATACATATCGTATAATATCCCCGACGAGAAAAGAACGAGAGGACTTTTCTAAAGTTATGTTTCTTCAATGATTGTCGGCTATCACCCGATAAGTTTCCGTTAGAAGAAAATCTGTGACGCGTAGAATCGTGTGCCAGCGAATTTCGAATTGCGTTTTGCCATTGAGGAATGATTTAGGGTTTGGAAGAGGAGGAGGAGAGAATAAAGAATGGCAAAGCAAAAAGGATACAAAGAAAGAAATATAAAGAATTGATCGAGAGAGAGAGAAAGAGGAGGGGAGAAGAGAGAGAGAGAGATAGAGAGAGAGAGAGAGAGAGAGAGAGAGAGAGGGATGAAATTGCTCTTTAAGGAAGAAGAGCGAAGAAGAGGAAAGAAAAAAGAAGAAGAAATTAGATTCCACCGTAACTCGCAAATGTCATGATTCGATAAATGCCAGAAGCGGCAGCTTGCTGAAAAGCTTAAACGACGATGATGGAAAAAATTGTTGTCGTTGCAACGACGAGAATTGCATTGGTATCGGACACGTTGTAAGGGTTTTCGTAGAATTTCCGAATCCGGTTGAAGACTCCGGCGAACGATTAGAGGGTTGAAGGGTGGCAGCAGCCGCGGCGCGTGTTAATATTGTGCGCGTGTGCGCGTGTGCGTGTAACGCCGTGGTGTAACGGTGCTCTGGTATGCGTTCTGAGGATATAATTTCTTACTGCGCTATTTTTTTCACGTGACGACATTTTTTTTTCCTCTTACTCGTAAACTTAATGACCGACAAGCTAGACTAGGCTAGACACTACGTCTAGAGTTTTTCGTTTAAGTTTCTTTCGCCGCTACGTTTTCTACGCGTATGGCTACGATGTATAGGTGGTGTGGTGTTTTCTCGCTGTTTTATTTATATGTTGTGTGTATATGTATGCGTATGTGTTGTCTGTATATATAACGGATTGGTGCGCGTACGGAGTGTCTCCTTCGAACGTGTGTATTTACATGCGCGTGTTCATTGTGTATATAGGTATGTATTGGTAAAGATTACGCGTGTACATACGTTCTTTCAAATGTGTAATGGCTATTTGTGTTGTTCGCGTTGTAACTGGACGCTTCGCCGTCCTTAAGTCTTAGGTACCATAAGTGGATTTCGCAAATTCTCTCCTACACACACATCTTTTTTTATCCTTTTGCTCTTCCTTCGGAGAAAACTTTTGTTAATAAGTTTTTTCCTATTTTTCCTTTGTATTTCTTTCCTTTCTTTTCTGTAATTTTTCTTACACCCTCCGTCCCTTCTTTTCGTTCATATTTTTATTAACACTCCTCCTCCGCCTCCTTAACATTTCGCTAGCATAGCTTAAATTAAAATTACCTACTTATCACTTTATTTTTATTATACACTACATTTTTTGGTTTCCCCTTTGGTGGGCGTCCACTTACTTGGCTAGCTTCACACGGTGTCCTTTCTCTCTCTCTCTCTCTCTCTCTCTCTCTCTCTCTCTCTCTCTCTCTCTCTCTCTCTCTCTTTCTAGACAACAGTACGAGACTACTACGCTTAAAGTTAATATACACACCTCAATTGTTTAAGGCGCCTTTTTCTTAAAACATTTTATACAGGACGAGTCATCCCCGCTGATTCTTTGAAAGAGATCCGGCCCCGGGGAACTCCATCTTAAAAGTGGAATCGAGACGAGAGGCGCAACGAGACGCGTTTTCGTCGAGAGGGAGTGAGACTTTTTTATTCGCGTTTAGGGAAGAAGGAAAAAATCAAGGAAACGTAAGAAAGATTAAAGTTTTCTCTTTAGTCCTTCTGACCTTTACGAGCACTTTCGAGATATAGAATTCCGTTAGAAGATTATTCCGATAAATTTTCTAAGTTGCTCGTTTCGTTGCTATTTTGTTGCGCGTACTTATTTTTTTTCGTTCTTTCCTTTTTTTTTGGTTTTTTTTTTCTCTGTATTTTTTCTTTTTTTTTTCTTTTTTTTTTTTTTTTTTATTATTACACTAAATTGTTGGCGAGATTCGTCGCACAAACGTTAAGTTTGCTCTTTTTCTCTCTCTCTCTGTTTCTCTCTATCTCGTCCCACTTTTCACAAAAATATCCTATATTTTTTTTTTTTATTTCTTTTTCGCCTAACTAATAATGTACATGATTTTTGTTTTTCTCCCTTATGTTTTCTCATGTCTCCTCGTTCGACTTATGAACTATCTATCTATCTATCTATCTATTATTTCCACCACGCACAACGCGCGCGCTACGCTCACGCGCGACGATTCAAAATAACAGCTTTCATCATCGCCGCTGTGCGCAGGTATGATGTATGTATATATATATATATTTTTTTTTTGTTTGTTATCATTTTGTTACTCCTTCTCAATACGTTTGCGCCGTGTCCACATAAGGCGCTTCTAGAATATTATATTATACAGCGGTTGGGATAAAAGAGAAATTTTCTTTCGATGTTAATTATTAAAAAATTTTTCCTCGAATGTCCGTCAAATTGGACGTCTCTATAATCGCTTTAACGATGCGTGATTTCGTCTGACAAAAAGTTACATTCGATATTTTTGTTTAAAAACAAATATAGAAAATGAAATGAAATTGATCGAATTATGTTACACGCATCGAGATCACATCGGCGCCAGTCGGTCTTTTTCGCATTTTCCTACAGCAGGTATAACTGCTGTATTTATCACTGCCAGTTGAGAGAGGACCTTAGGATTATTAGCTGACATTTGCATCTCTTTCTCTCTCTTTCTCTCTCTTTCTCTCTCTCTCTCTCTCTCTCTTTCTCTTTTCGTAAGTCCTTAATGTGGTTTAAAGCCCGCGAAACGATGCGTTAACGGGATTCCACTACCTATCCTTCTATCTCTTTCTCTCTTTCTTTTCTTCTTTTCTCTTTTTTTTCCCCCTTTAATATTCGTCTGTGAACGTTACGAATTCCAAGCGGATCGTGCTTTTCATCAACGCGACCCGACGCGATTCGAGGGGTTGGAAAAGAGAAGAGAATAAAAAAAATGAGAAGAGAAAAGGGAGAAAAAGGAGAGAAGGTGAAAAAGAGTGAAGGGGAAGAGAAAGAGAGAGAGAGAGAGAGAGAGAGAGAGAGAGAGAAAGAGAGAAAGAGGGAGAGAGAAAAACACAACGCGACCGATGTTACCTCTCGAAAACTTCGATTTCGTCATTCGTCCGTCCGTTCGTTCGTTCATTCGGAGTTACGTTTCCTGGCGTCTCCGGATACCAGGCAAACATCTCTCCTCCTTTCCCTCTTACCGCTGCTGCTACGTCTCACCCTTTGATCATCTTGTCCTTTTGATTTGAAAACGTTGAACGCTTTTGATTCGCTTAAAACACGATCTGCCCTATCTCTTTTGATTAATAACAAAGTGATCTATCGTTCGTTGTCTGTCGTTACTATTCCTCCCATTCTTTATCTCCTCTTCCCGTCTATTCATTCCTTTCGTCTCATTCACTATTTCCCTATAACATCCTGTCTCTCTCTCTCTCTTTCTCCTTCTCTCTCTCTCTTCCTTTTCTTCTCTTTCCAATGTACGTTCTATATATTCTCTATATATCGGTTCCTTTGATTCATTGTTTCGCGGAAAAGTTCATGGACTTTCTATCCATCGACGCACTCCTACAGGATGAGACAGTTTCATTTTTGAGGGATAGGCAAACACGGATTTCATCGTCGGCTTCAAAGAGAGGATTTCGCGGTGCACGAAGAAACATACATCTATATAGTTTAGCCTGGGAGGGTAGCTGCTGGAAGTTGGGAGCGCGTGGCTCTTGTTGGTGCAAGAGCTCCGTGCTCTGTTAGTGCTTAAAAATGAGAGAAAGAGAGAGAGAGAGAGAGAGAGAAAGAGAGAGAGAGAGAGAAGGAGGGAGAGAGAGAAAAGAAAAAAAATAAAAGAGACAAAAGGGAAGCGGAGGCGACAGAGAGATAAAAGATGGAACATGGAGATAGATGATGCTTGCGCTCTACCAGTTTCTACACTTCGGCCTTGTTCTACCTTTTCAAGTATCGAAAACCTTTGCTTCCCTCTTCCCTTCTATTCTATCGCCATCACTTCCTTTCTCTCTCTCCCTCTCTCTCTCTCTCTCTCTCTCTCTCTCTTTCTCTTTCTCTTTCTTATTCTCTTACTCTCTTTATTTCTCTCTCAATCCACCCATCTATTCGCAAAATATATACATACACACACGCATACACACCTTCTGCGTCCAACTACTTTAATTTCTGCTAACGTCTTTGCGAAAGATGATCGAATTCGAATCGATTATGGCAGCCGTTCTTTTACTACTTACTGGACCGATGATAGACACGACGCGCGTACACGAGAAGGAAATTCAATGCCACTATATAATGTAACTTTCGTGCTGTTTTGTGCAATATTTCTAACTACGCATTGTATTTAACTCTCTCTCTTTTTCGTATCGTTCATTCTCATTTTTTCGCTTGTGCAATCATATATATATATATATATGTATGTATATATATACTTATATATATATATATATATTTATATTTATATTTATATATATATATTTATATATATTTCATCGTTATCGCTTTTTACGCTCTCATTCTTCCATTCTCACTCTCTTTCTTTCGATCGTACGTACTAGTTCATTCATACAGATTATCATAGTTATTATTCACACCATCTTTATTACAATAACCGACGATCTCGATATTCATTCATTTTTTTTACTTTTATAAATTAGCCGAGTCGAAATTCGGGACATCGTGGAGACCGTGTTTCATTTCTTTTCTTTCTTTTTTTTTTTTTTTTTTCTTATTTTCTTTTTCCTTTTCTTTAATTTTATTCGTTCGGAGGATTTAATTACGCGGGGAATGCATAAATACACGTGGAGGATATTCGTGTGTCGATTCTTCTTTTTCTCCTTTCTCCGTGTCTCCTCCCAAAGCCTTCATTCGTTGTTGAGAATGCGCGACTTCCGTTCGCCAGTTTAAAACGCTTTTATTTCTCTTCTCTTTTTAAAGAGCGATATACAGAGAGGCTGAGAGATTGCTAAAGCCTTTTTTTTTTTATTTTGTCTATTATTTTAATCTTTACCCATTTGTAAGCTTAACGGTTTATTGCTTAAGTGTCCTTAAAGTCACGAGTTTTATAATTTCTTTTTTTTCTCCTTCTCCTTATTATTCTTCTTCGTTAGTGTTTGGTTCTATGTATGTACTTTAGTATTATATAAAAATCTAACGCTTATTTAAAAACCACCAAGGGTTATTACTGCGATTGACCGGCCGCACGACGACGACGGCGACGGCAACGATGACGACGACGACGACAACGACGACGACGACGACGGTGACGTGACGATCGAGAGCGTCGCGAGACCCGAAGCTCGCACACCGACGATCCTTTTATAAAAATATTTGTCTCGCCGGATGTCAGAAATCGGTTTGGACGAGAACTAATAATAAAAATGTTTATACTTCGAGAGTATCGAGCAGTCCATTTCTTATTTTTTTTCTTTCCATTTCTCTCTCTCTCTCTCTCTCTCTTTCTCTCTCTTTCTCCCTCTTTCTCTCTCTCTCCCACTCTCTTTCTTTCTCTCTCTCTCTCTCTCTCTCTCTCTCTCTCTCTCTCTCTTTCTCTCTCTCTCTCTTCTAACTCCTCTCTTTTTCTATATATATATTTTTTTTATTTGCTCATCTACTTTTTTTATACACGATGACCCACTCGGATGATTTGTCTTTTTGGCCTCGAGTTTGTTCTAGCAAATACGTATGTATAAATGCACATGCGTGTATGAAATACTCTCGCACCTGGCAAATAGATCTCCTTTATTCTTTCTCTCCATCTCTCCATCTTTTTCTCTCCCTTTCTCCCTTTCTCTTGTAAAAGTTAAGAAAGAGTACGTTTGGTTGTACTGATTCGCAATAGCATTTGTTTATTAAGAATTATTTTATCGGAGATTGCGAGCATAAGTGATCGCGCAGTATTAAAAACGCTTAGATCATCGTCGTTTAGTTTATTCGTGAGTTTAATCGGAAAAAGTTCGCCTCCGCTTTGCCGCCGAATTTCGGATCGTCTGTCGAGCAACTTTTGTAATATAATATACCTATCTAACTAGCTACTTGTTGGATTTCGTTTATAATAATTTTCTTTTTATATATTCCTCTCTTCCTCTCTCTCTTTCTCTCGCTCTCGCTCTTTTTCTCCCCTCTCGAGTAAACTCGCGATATTTCTTCTTCACGAAAGATTTTCTTTTTTCTTTCATTTTTTATCTAGTCTTTATACACCGTGAATTAAAAAGATTACTCCGCACTCTTACGGTGGTGCGAGTTCAAGTTTTTTTTTATCGATTACACACACTCCATATTTCTTTCTCTTTCTTTCTTTCTTTTTCTATTCACGTTTATGCCCAAAACTATAAAAATAACGAAACAGATCAGTATCCGATGATTCTCTACCTTTTTCCACTTTATTCTCTCTCATAGGACGAAAGGGTCCATATGGAAAAAATTTTTCTTCGAAAAGCACGCATTATACACAGCGCAAGAGGATTAAGGGAATAAGGATGTGGTTGGGGTATGTATGTATGTATGTATGTATATAGATGCGATCAGGGAGACGAGACTAATTAGTTTTTGATGATCGATTTCGCACGATCGTAGACGCGTGCGCGTGCATAATCTAAGCGATTGATTCATCTTTATCTCTACATCTTTTTCTCTCTTTTCTTCTCTTTCGACAAGCGTGCGTGCGTTGTGCATTCATAAAGTCGGCCGTTGTTGTAGTAAAACTAAGACAACTGTTGCTGCGCGAACGCGTGTGGTTGGTCCGTGCATCCGAGAATTCGTGTGTTTTCGTGCTTAAGCGCTTGACACTAACGTGACACGGCGAGACACTACCTAAAATTATTTGAGACTAGAAATAGACTAAGATCTCTTGCGGACTAACGCGAGAGGATGTCGTCACCGATTGCTCAACAACAGCGGAATTTCTTCTCTATCTTTTTTTTTTTTTTTCTTTCACTCGTTTTCTCTTCTTCTTCTTCTTTTATCCCTCTCCACCTTTGCAAGCTTGAGTCAATTAAAATCGACGGAGGATCAGTGGAAATTCGTAATGGGGTGGTTAAGGATGGAAGGATCTTGCATAAAATCTATCACGGCTTTTGTATCTTCTTCGTTTCTTTCCTTACCTTTCCTCCTTACCCTTCTTTCTATTTTCTTCTCTCCTTCTATCTATCTCCTCTTCTCTATATTTCACTTTCTATTAACCTTACTCCCCGCCCCCTCCCCCATACATCTGTATGTTTTGTTAAGCTAATATTATATTCGTTTCTCGACCTTTATTGCCCTTCGTGTCGCAAGACGTCAGGCCGGAAGCGGCACGATTTTTACTGCTTTTGCTGTCGCGGTGGCGTCGATGGTGACGGAAATGTTGATGTTGCTGTCGATGGTGGTAAATGTTGTTGCTTTAGAAGTTGTTCCTGTCGGTGGGATGTACTTGCTTACCATCACACTAGAAGGCTAGGCGTCAGCCAGTCCTCATCCGCTAGCTGGACCGCAACCAAGAACACACTTTACCATTTGAACACACAAACGCTGGTTAAGTCTTGGTCCGAATTTCAAGAAGGGAAATAGAAATAATCTCGACATCTCTCTCACTCACTCCCTTCCATTCTCTTTTCTTTCTCACTCTCTCTCTCTCTTCTCTTTCTCCCATGACTTTCATCTATGTTCTCCCTCTCTTTCTCTCTCTCTCTATCTCTCTCTCTCTCTCTTGTTCACTCTCTCTCTCTCTCTCTCTCTCTCTCTCTCTCTCTCTCTCTCTCTCTCTCTCTTTCTCCCTTATTCGCTCGCAATCGCTCGTCTAACACATACGAACACTAATCGAACTGAAACTGCCTTTACCATGACTCAACCTCTGACCCCCTATAGTCCGTTACACTAAAAATACATTGGTGTTACACGGTAATAAGCCGTTACGCTACACATCGATCGGTATAAAGTGTCAAAGGGCGATAGGACGAGACGTTTTTTTTTTCTTTCTCAGTCGAACCGAAAAGATATCGTCGATCGATTGCGAATTAATTAATTAGTAGACGTCGTCGACGCAGACTACTTTTTTATTTTTTTCATTTTTTATTTTTTTATTTTTTCTTTTCTTTTCTTTACTTTACTTTACTTTACTTTACTTTTCTTATTTCTTTTTCATTTATTTTATGCTATTTTTTTTCTTTCTTTCTTCAACGAGAAACTTTATCGTTTCTCTCTTTATCACGTCGATACAAAAGTACCTACGTATGTACAACAACAACAATATTATTCTTCCTTCTTATTCTTTCTCCCTCTTAATATACCTTGCCTCTCTTCCGCTCCTGAGTGACTCTGTACGATAGAACGAAAGAACGATATCCAGCGATACTTTTCAGGCTGGATTTGAGGTTGAGCCAGGTTGTAGACGCAGTTATCTTGATGCTAAGTGACATTCGAAAGAAATGATAAGCCAGGCCGTGCGATGATAGTGGTAGCGATCACTGTGCCTGCGAACCGAAATATGTAAATAAAGACAGTCTTTTAAGATGGACCACTCGAGTATCTCTTCTGGCTTACATACTGCTAAAGGTGTAATGATTATTATCGAGAATGTTCATGAGTTTTTCTACCTTTTAATTTTTTTGAAGAGAAACAAACATATATACTACTATTTCCTTTTATATTCTAAATGAATTGAGAACGATGTTATTCCAGGGAGATACTCGATAGATTAGTAAATTGTGCAAGGATCATGCGTGTTACGATGTGACGAAATGATGCGTGTTAAATGCATTCTTACTGATCAAAATTATATATAATAGAAGTGTAACAGTGAATATACACGGTGAAGGATGAATAATGTTATGTGAACTTTTCTACAAAAATCGAGTGAACATATCTATGACAACATGCAAAATCAAACAGTATCTTTCTGCTTCTTTTTTCTTTTTTTTAATGTTAAATATTAATAAAGCATAAGAGTATATATAATTAAATGTTAAACGCAAAATGAGGTCTAGATATCGTTTGTTATAATTAACATATGTACATTAATTCAAAATCAATGTCGGCATTTAGTATTCAGAGATCATGACAATTACTATCGTCTTTGGGTAAATTGAAAAGCAATATTTAGTAGAAACATGGAAAATAGAATTCCATTGAAAGCATCGATGCGTACAGGGGTACGGCTGAACACACGAACATTCATGTATATCGTCGTGCTGATAGAGAAAAGTAATGGTTACCTGGAATTGTTGCATCGGATAGGCCATCATTTGCGCCGGGGGTGGTGGAGGCGGAGGTGCGGCTTGAACCCCTGGGGGTGCCGTGACCGTCGTAGCATGGTGTGGTGGTAACTGCGGTCCCCCAGGTAATCCTTGGCCCCATCCAGCTGCTGTGCCAGCAGCATGGACACCCATTCCCATTCTGTTTTTGCATATTTTAACGTTGTTAATGTCCAAACGTAACGAGAATGTACTACTCGTAAAAATCGTACATAAATAATATGTAAATTCTGCTATGTATGTTCGATGAAGTATTCGTTTAATAAAGAAAGCAACATGTTCCCTAATATTAAATGGAAAATTTTACTTGGACTCTAACGACGGGATTGCATTTAGTCGGAAATCATGGTTTCGGTTAAACTGCAATGACGCTGGCTGACCACAGTCGGACAGTAACATCAGTCAAGCATGGTCAGCTGGCAACGAAAAGGCGACAGTGCTTGATGATACTTTACAATATACCTATATGTATATATAGATATACAGGATGTTTAAGAAAACTTAATTGATGAATTTACAAACGTTAAGTATTTCGATGATAAATACAAAATATTTATGATGTAATTTTCTGTTCTTTTTAAAGAACCATAAAGCATCATGTTCAAACGAATCGCGTTATCATTCGAAAAAATTTTGAAATTCTTCAGAAAATCGTTGATATTTTCGCAGAAGAAAAAAAACAACAAGGAAAAGTGAAAGGTAAACTCACCCCATATACTGCGCCTGCTGGTATCCTGCAAACTGACCGTAAGTATAGCCTTGCATTCCCTGAAGGAAACCACCGGCTTGCATCTGCGTTGCCGTTGTCGGGTAAGATTGGGGCGGATACCAGTAGCCGAGCTGGCCGGCACCCCCGACGCCACCGACGCCTCCGACACCCGCGACGCCCGCCGCCGCCGCGGCGGCAGCTGCTGCCGCCGCATAGTATGGGTACGTCGCCGACGATAACGCCTGAAAGAGCAGCGGGATCAATGAAACAGAAAGGAGCGAGAATATTGGCTTGAATTTGAAAACGAACTTTTTTCTTTATTATTTAATATCAATTTTTAATATCAATCGATTAGGATTTTTCTAATGACCGTTATAATCATAATTGAGCATTAAACATTTTTCTAATATAATTAGGATCGTAACGTAAAAGGAGGTTGCCTTCGAAATCGTGTTGGAAGGAAAATGATATACCTAATAACGATTATTCGACTAACTTTATAACTTCTTCCAGGTACTTTCGAACGATCACGGAGATTACGATGCTCATCTCAGCGACGGTGATCCTAACTTCGTTAATGATACCGATATAAGCGCTTTACGACGGTCTTTCGACAACGCGTTTTCTCGTGAAAGCGCGAACGTACTACTATCATCGTATCGAATAGGTTTGAAGGAGATTCGAACGGTAGATGACAGAATTTCCAACGTCCTCTTTAAGTCAAGCAGCCGATAACTGCCCAGGATAGTAGATATATATCCGTATCTATGCATGCATGCATGAATGCATGTATGTACGTATGTGTCTGTATGTATGTATATACATACATGCATGACAAGGTACGTAGTAACTCGATATCCTAGTACTCGGTGGGAGAAGCGCGTTATGGGAATAGGGATCAATTAGAGCGATGTCACGGGCCGAGTAACAGTGGATGGATGGGCGGAAGTACTATCCGAACCGACGAGGAGACGAAGCACCGTACTCTAGATACCGTTTCCCAGATCGGACGTACCTACTCGTTCTAACGGCGCTAATTGCTAAGAGACCCGACGAGAACACACTCCCGAAGAGAGCCACCTGAATAGACCGGAATCTTGCCCGATTCTCTGTCCTCTATCTTCGTCCTTTTCCTGCTCCTCCTCCTTCTACTCCTCTTCTTCTTCCTTCTTCTCTTTTCGCATTCTTTCCTTCGAGAATTGTAGAAAACAAAGAGAGAGAGAGAGAGAAAGAGAGAGAGAGAGAGAGACTAAGAGAGAAAAAGAGAGATGTGAACGATCTGGTCATATTTCTGCTTTAGCGACAGTGGATAGCAGAGTCCGAGTTAGAGATGACCGGATGGAACTAGGACCGGAATCGAACTTAGTAATTACTTCCTTCTTCCACTAGCTCTGAACTGGAGTTTTCACGATCTGTTCTCTTGATTCCTTTCAGCCCTTTTGTATCTATTTCGATGGTGCAAAACGAACGTGTACAAGAGAAACGAAATCAATGACCGTTCGTGCATTTCACTGAGTCCTTTATTAACTTTTATAAAATTGAATACTGCCCATTGAGAGCAACGTATGGTCCTAACTTTCGGACAGATATTCTAATCGTTTTATCTAAATGATCCAATTTTTTGAGGGTCGTTTACCTGTCCAGTTTGTTGAGCATTGTTGGGATCTCCGCTTTCTTTTCCCCAGCTGCATTTCACCGTCTGTCCATTGATGTCGGTGTTATGTACCGCTACAATAGCGTGCGTGGCTGATTCTTTGGTGGAAAACCTGAAAATAAGTTGAGCGAAATGTAGATTAACTATCAGAGAATGATCGTAGTAGAGGGTAGTAGAGGAGATTTTTATATTTTACTCTTGGCGTTTCTTTTTTATATGTACATATATGTACATATATGCGTCGTATAGTAAATCGAAAGGAGAGAATCTACGGAATAATTCGGCACTCTTTCCACCAGTTACACCGGACCTTATTACCGTACCTTTGTAGAATGGCTAGCCACTGGCGTTCTAAACGACTTCAACCATTTAATTTATGCGAATTTACTGTGTGCACGAATGACCACGATAATTGTGAATCTTCCGAATCCGGATTACCGGATTCGTTGCTGGCATTCCAATGTTAAATCGTATTTTTCCCTATCTCGCCTTAGCTTTTGATATTTTTACAATCCAACGAAAAAGTATGCCGTCGCTTTACCCGAAGGAAATGCACTTTTCGAATTTTCTTCCTTTTTTTTTCTCTTAAATTCTTTTTTCGGCCCTTTTCTTCTCTTTTCGCTACTGTCCGAATATAAAAATCTTCGTCACTGGCTTTACATTATACGTAACCCGAGTAACTTTTACAATGCATCCGATATATATCCTGGCTATAAAGAAGGGATTTAACCTTTAGAACGGAGGGTAAGTAGATTGTATTTACCGACACGCGTACGGAGCCTTATATATCGAGCCCTTCAATTACGGGGAAGTTAAGGTTTGCCGTTTGGCATTTACCCAAGAATCAAGGGAAGGGGTTTTGCCATCGTTGGGCAAACTCGGGGATATGTTATGCCACACGGTTGGACATAAACACGTCGTTTTTAGAGGCATTATAAAGATAATCTCATGTACGGATACCTACTCGCGCCGTAGGCTATGGAGTTAATCAAATTTCGTGCTTTAACGAGAAATACAAAGCTTTTGAGAATCTTCGAAAGAAGGGTATGATACTGCACAAATATATATATATATATATATATATATATATATATATATATATATATTATTGTTATTACGTTGAACGTACCACAAAGGTCTTAAGCTTTTATTGTATCTAACTATATGTATATGTAGATAAATATGTGTGCATGTGTACTGTATCTATAAGTGTATATTAAAACATAGTCAGAATTAAAATTGCCTGCAGTAATAAACGAGCGAGCTTGTATGGATGCATTAGCGATTCATTAAAATAACACGCAGGACGTTCTTTTGAAACAAACACGTAACTAATACTCTCGCGCACTGTCATGTATATAACATGAAGCCGTTGTAAAATCGTTGGTTGCTAGTAGGTATATCTCATTCGCGTTATTCCTCGCGACGATCGATATAAATTTTTATATTGGAAAGTTACAGGCACGGTGATGAGTTGTAAAACGTTTTTACGTGCCTTCAGCGGAGCGCGAACGTGAGCGCAGAAGCGCACGAGCTCGTTTTATACCGGTGTCCTCACTTTTTTTACTGATAGAGGGAAAGAGGAGGAACGAGAGAGAGAGAGAGAGAGAGAGAGAGAGCGAGAGAGGGATCGCGATAAGCGATTGAACAGCAACAATAAATTTTATTGGATAAACGCAACGGAAGTTTGGACATGACGCGCACATTGTATCCATCGAATTCGGGACGGGGATTAAAAGGGATCGTAAAAGGGCAGTGGCGGCTCGTGCCGAAATTGCTGGGATAGTCGGAGGCGAAGAATTATTGCAAGTTCGCGAAGATTAGGTCACTTTTAACGTTCACGATCGGGACAACACAATGGAATAGTTCGAACGATTTCTCTTTCTCTCTTTTTCTCTCTCTTTCTCTCTTCTGCGTCTGTGATCGTCAAGTAGAAGGAAGTATGGTCGTCGTCAGCAAAGACTCACCCCTTTCACCCTCAACCCTCTTTGGCGAGAGCCGAACTCGAGCGATAACCAGCAGCAGATAAGATTCTTTCTTTTCGCGAAGAAGAAAGGATCCTTTCTCACCCTCCAATCCTCTCTTTTTTATTCTCTTTCTCTTTCTATTCCTCATTCTCCTCAACTCTTCTCTCGGTGTCCCTTTTCGCGGAACGAACCAAGCCCAGAAGTAAGTCCATACGTCATCCCGAGATATTCGCTTCCGGGTAAAGGGTGGGGATGATGCCACGGTACCGGAAGAATGGTAGGAGGAAGAGCAATTAGACGGAAGATATCTGAACGACGGACATTGTCCACGGGTGGCGGAACTGTGGCAGACACACCGAGAACGGAACGCTTCGGGGGTGGGTAGACTACGACGACGACGACGACGACGATGACGACGACGACGACGACGAAGAAGAAGAAGAAGAAGACGACGACGACGACGACGACAACGACGATGGCGACGACGATGGCGACGGCAATGGCGACGAAGAGTAAGGGGTGGATGATCGTTTAGAGGGGAGGATAGAAGAGAGTAAAGAATGCTGAATAGGGTATAACGTGCGCGAGAAACGAGTGCGGTAGAAAAGAGAAAGAGGGAGAGAAGTTAGAAGAAAGGGTTTTTCCTTCCCTATCAGTTCTTTCTCTCTTTTTTCGTCTCACTCCTTCCTTCGGTCTCCTTCATCGTCCTTTTCTATCCCTCATTTCAGATCACGACCCTCCCACAGCTCTCGACAGTTCGTCCTGAGGTAGGTCGCGGCTGTCTTTAAGGGATATAGATACGCCTTTGAGAGTTACGAATGCTCGACGGATTCTCGAAGGCGTCGCCATATTTCTTGTCAGACGAGAATCGTGACCCAAATTTTGCGGGCCGATCATAATCGTCGGGTGTGCAATGCTAAAAGAGAACTATTAATCAAGTTTTATATATATGTATATATATATATATATATACATATATATATATATGTCCGTGTGTGTGTATATATATATAATACCTATAATATATCTACATATATCGTCGAAAATAGCGGAACCATTTGAAGATAGGTCTCGTGAAAAAAAGAGAGAGTGAGAGAAAGAATGTCATCTTTCGTGATGATTTGACATGAGCTTTCGCTTCGAGAAAAAGAAATTCCTTCGGTTCACCGCGTGTCAAAGTTACAAACGATCGTTGGATCGTGCGTTTCGTTATTCTTTGTCTTTTTATCGATCGTCGATCCCCCCGCATCTTTCCTCTCTGTCTCTCTTTCTCTTTCTCTTTTTCTCTTTATCTACGAATCAAGACGAGAAGTCTAGTCACGCGAGGAAACGCGTGTCGGGTCTAACTCGCTCGAGGGAATTTCTGTCATTCCATAGTGTACACCAGGAAAACGAGACACATCGGTGACGTACGTCGTCGCTTCGTTTCGACTACGCCGACACGATGTAGTCTTAAGGGATATCGCGAAGCTTTGAAACGACGCGACGCATGTGAATGCTGGAGTTCGGAGGATTTGCACAGAGGATGATACCGGAAGATTTCTTGGAGACTATCCCTATTACTAGCGAGATATCCGGCGAATAATTAACGGTACGTGTACATTCTTACTCCTTTCCTCTCCTCTCCTTCTATCTTTCTCTCTCTCTTCTCTCTCCATATGTTTATTCTGCCAGAGGGAGAGAGGGAGAGAGAGAGAGAGAGAGAGGGAGAGAGACACATACATACACAGTGAAAATGTCGCCCTCGATAACGGCTAGTAATTTACCTGATGAAGGCGTATCCCTTGTCCTTAAATACACGAATCTCCTGGATAGATCCAAACGGCGAGAACGTTTTCTGCATGAGCTCCTCCGTCAAACCATTGGTCAGACCGCCGCAGTAAACTGTGCAGTTGGTCGGACTGCTTTGATTGTATACCTCGTCGAATGTTAGCGGCTTTGCGTTCGCTGCAAAAAAAAAAGAAGAAAAGGAGATAGACATATAAGAAGAAAAAAACGAGCATGTTCGTTTCTGTTCAATTTTTGGTAAAGTCGGATTGACGACGTTTCAAAACGGCTAAATTTCGTTATCTCACGTGAAAAAGGAAAAGGGCTATACGTCGTTGTAACGCGAAGAATAGCACTTAAGCGAAATTATTAATTCGTTAGTTTCGGTTTACACGTTTCGTTACTTTTTATTACAGAGCTAGATTAATAATCTCCGTCGTGTGTTACGGCTACTGAACGCGGTGTTATTCGAACGAGAACTACTACTACTACTAATACTACTACTACTATTACTACTAGTACTACTACTCTCGACCGATTTAATCGTACGTCGTCGTGCTTCCGCACTTCGATCATTAATAACGTTATTCAAAAGCGAATTAATATGTGTCTTGATATTAATCGCATAATGGACGCGATCGTGTCGTACACCATTGGATGAATCGATCGATCGATTTCCGTTCCGATTTGCTACGAGCTTGTCTCGACTAGACAGGCATGAAGGACAGAGAGATAGAAGAAGAAGAAAAAAAAAGAAGAAAAAGAAGGGGTGAGAGGAGAGAAAGACGATGATACTTTGATTCCTGTGAATTCGATGTAATACTTTTCCACTCCTTTTTCCCCATCTTGTTTCTATATTTAATATGAAAAAGGTAGAAAAATTGTCACAGTATGTCCACCAGGGATTCACGTGGATATACGCGAAAATAGATATTTCTTCCGATGCAATGGATCTGACAGCTATCTCAGCCCCTTCCATTCTCCCCTCCCCCACCATTCTATCCCTGACCCATCCCTTGATCTTTCTCTTTCTTGCACTTCTCCTTTTACTGATACTACGAAGGGGGTCAAGCGAGTTTTCACGACGATGGTCGAGGCTAGAGACGACAACGACAACGACGACGACGACGACGACGACACCGACAACGGCGACTATGACGAAGACCACGACTACGACGACGCGAACTCGAAATATCGAACGCCAATGCCGAAGAGGTTGGACCGCGTCAGCTAAGTTTACGATCGCACTGGGGCTTAACCTATACGGAGAAGCAAGCTACGGGTGTAAACGCGACCGGTAAACCACGGCCCTGTAATTGCCTCGTTCTGGGGGATGGAAGCTTCTCTCACAACGGCTGGACGTCCCGTTAAGAACTTACCACGAAGGGACTGTCCCCTACTTTTCACAAAGCTCGGCATTATCTCTTTATTGCCCGACGGACGTTATTTCCACTTTTTACAGAGTGTCAGTTCGTTTCTACTCGTAAGATTCCTTAGAAAAAACCAATCCTTTCTTCTTTTTCTTTTTTCCCTTTATCGGGAACACCGATTTGACGAAGCAAAAATCACCGGAAGTTCGTTTGTTAGAAGAAACCGATTTCTTATCTCTTTAGATAAGACGTACGTAGATGGACGATGTCGAACTAGTTTTTTCTTTTTTTTCCTTCTTTCTTTCTTTCTTTCTTTTTCTTTTATTTATTTTTTTTTCCTTTTTTTTGTTGCTTTCAATGCATGCAAATATATCCAATTTTATTCGAATTTGTCATTTCAGTTTCATTTTTTTTTTTTTTTTTGAAATCGCTCATTTTCATCGATACGTCGTCATTATTTAAATCGGCAAGCATTTGATCGGCAAGATGCAAAAATATTAAGAAAAAAATATAAATAATGAAAGATTCTCTTCTACTACCTGTTGCACTTTAAAAGTTACCTACACAGAGAACATGCAAGATTATTTTGTCTTCTTACGATCCTCAAGAATTATTATACGAAAAATAAAGAATATATGTGAGTCTAATTAATTATACAATTTTATGTACAGAATACCTAAGAAGAGAAGTTACGGATTAGAATGTTAGATATTGTTTTATATATATATATATATATATATATATGTCGAAAAATATTGAAAAAATTTCGCAAGCAAAGCAGTAACTGACCCCGCGATATAAATGTGGGGTTAGAGATGTAGTAAAAATCTTGTGAGAAATTTTTATCGTAGTAGAAAACATTGCACCAATATCGATCGACGTTGTTCAAGCTGATATTGGCCAATATGTTTTGTATTACGTTCGAGCGTATCGAAGAACAATAATCGTTGTTCATCGATCGTGTAAAAGTGTTAAGCGATTATTCGTGCCGTTTAAATTCTGTTTCCTTTTTTCTTTGTCATAAGATCTCAACAAAATATTCAGTAGATAGATTTTTATTAAAAATCCTGTTATTCCCGAAGAGATTATTCTCTTTAAATTACTTTTTCATAAGTGAATAAATAATTGTCGTTTTATTCACATTGAAAGATGAGCGATCGATTCTAGCGATCGCTACGTTTATCATTTTGAAGCTACGTAGATTCGAAGCATATTAGGTTAAAAAAAAAGAGTAAGAAAGCCGCCGAAAATCGTGGCTATGCGAACTATCAAAGAGCTTTCTCGCGAGTGGTGCACTGTGAATGAAAATCGGTTTTAAAAAAGAGATGCTCACGGAGATGAGATCGATTGGTATGCTAGGTATAATATTCGATGTGAAAGAAACGAGAGTGAGAGAGAATTTTATCGGGCCTTACATTTACTGATGACTTTCTACTTCCTTTTTCTTTTTAACTTCAACATGATGATTTGTTAATCTTTCTTCAAAAAACTTTTTCGATGTTAAATGTAATTTTCTTTTTTCCTCTTCTCTCACTTTTTTTTTTTTTATTTTTCCTTCATGATTTTTGTATGCATTAGATAGTATAATAATTCTTCTGAAAATTGATTACATCGACGAAGCTTACGTGAGAGAAAACGCAGTCGCGGTCGTACGATTTCACGAGCTAGCTAATCGTAGATAATAGCGTGATAAAACTCTGAACGAACTTCTCTCTCTCTCCTTCTCCTTCTCTCTCTCCCTCTCTCCCTCTCTCTTTCTCTTCTCGTGATCAATCATAAATCGTTGGACGGGTCGCGAATTCGCTCCGGTGATACTTTATTCTTATCCATTTGGAATCACTTACCACTCTGCTAACTGGATTTATCTAGCGGTTATACCGAACTTTTTATTCCCTCGAATGTACGATAACTCGGCACAGTTCCGCACCCGAGAGAAATAGAGAAAAAGAAATCGAGAAAGAGGGAGACAGAGAGAGAGAGACAGAGAGAGAGAGAGAGAGAAAGAGAGAGAAAGAGAAAGATAGAGTGAGAAAGGGAGAGAGAGGGGGAGGGGGAAGAAGTGAAAGATCAACAAGAAATTCGGGAGTAAACTCGAAATTTCCTGACGATCGTGCGATCCTCCAATAAAGCAACGTAATTCTAGACTCTCGAATGAGGGAAAGAAAGATGGAAGGTAAGAAAAAACGAAACAAAAAAAAAGAAAGAGGAAAAGAAAGAGAAAGAGAAGATGAACATGGCCGAGATAACACGCGGTCAGAAATAAGAAACGGAGGGCAACGATATTAGAGTTTTACGATGCTTTCTTCTTTTCGTATTTTCTCTCTTTCTCTCTTTCTATCTCTCTCTCTTTCTCTTATTCTCTTTTTCTAATCTTCCCTCTCTCTCTCTCTCTCTCTCTCTCTTTCTGTCTCTCTTTCTATCTCTGGCTCTCTTCGTCTCTTCTTCAACCTTAGAAAGAAGTTTCCACTTTTCCTCCAGTTTATGGCGAATGGTTTCTTCGCTGATGTCGACGATGAAACTCGAATGTACGTAATTCTTACACCCTTAAATAACGAGGATGCTTGAAGTTTCGTTGGCACTGGCTACTCCTGCTGCGCGCCAATATTCCACCACGACTAAATTCATGCTAGAAACGTTCTAAGTGGACATTAGCTCTCCTTTTCGTACCTACCCTCTTTTATCCTTTTTCTTTTTCTTCTTCTTCTTCTTCTTCTTCTTCATTCAATGATATATGTATAGAAGATTACTAGACATAAACGAACGTTCATAGAAGTTTTATTTTTCAGCTTTCTCGCTAAAGTAAAAAGTTTGCTTTCCAAATATTCTTCCTTTTTTATCAACGTTTTCACGCGTTCGTATATATATATATATATATATATATATATATATATATATATATATATATATATATATGTATACTTGCCTACCATAGGTTTTAGCTTTATTATCAATGTTCTAACGTTAAGAATATTCGTTGTAAACTTTTACGTTTCTTTTCTATTGTCCTCTAATAAGAAGTTCTTTCTTCTCGTACGATTTTCTGGAATATTGAAATTAAAAGATGTCCAACGTTGCTCTCGTTTTGTAAGTTACGCCGACTTTCATTAGATAACGTAGACGTAACGGCCACGTTAAATGAAGTAGAAACTTTCTTAACAAGTTTTATTGGATATATTTCTCTTACGTAGATATTGTTCTACGTTGTATATATATATATATATAGATAGATATAGTAAAGTATATATACCCGTATTGCTTTGTAACGCTTCACAAAAGGTACGGCCGAAGTATCTTGTCTGTAAAATAGCTACACCATCGAAACTTCGTACTTCTAAAGGTACAAGTCTAACTAGCTGAAGAAAATCGAGAGAGAAAAAGATTTCATGTAAAATTGTGCACGTTAGTTGAAGGTGCACGTAATAATGTCTCTTAAAAAAGAGAGAAAAAGAAAGAAAAAAAGAAGAAAGTAAGAAAGGAAAAAAGAAAGAAAAGTAAAGGAAGAAAGAAAAAAAGAAAGAAAGAAAAGGAAAAGATAAATGTAGTGATAACGTAGTCCAGCAGGTTATATAATATTTGTACAAATGTGCGGAATTGGTACTCGAGTTAGATTTAAAAATATAATTGTGAAAATAAAGAAGATTGTGCAGAAGAATGTAAAAGATTCTTAAGTAAAAAAAGGCCCACATGATGTACCCCAATTTCGTTTTCTCATTCGATTACCACGAAAATTTTGAAGAATGTATCGAAAATATTATGAAAAAATGAAGGAAATGGAAAAATGACAAAGAGAGATAGTAAGATAGAGATAGAGATAGAGAGAGAGAGAGAGAGAGAGAGAGAAAACAAAGAAAAAAGAACGTAATAAAAATAGAGCAAAAAGAGTGAAGAAAGAATTGATTTCTTTTACCTTGGTGATTGTACAACTCTCTCTTTCCTCCTTCATTCACGAGAATACATACGCTTCTACCCTGCACCCATATATGTATTTTTATTATCTCGTAACGTTTCACGTTTTCCACGTTATCATAATGTCCAATATAATTAAATATATGTGAGCATGCATATCAAAATTAATGTATATTATAAAAACAAAGAGCAAAAAAAAATTTTTATGAAAAAAAACAAGTTATGACATAGAAAAATTACTTCTGAGGTTTTGAATTACGTTATTAAATATACTAAATACGTACATTCACGTAACAATCTATTCATTTCTTGCGCGTTACTTTACATGTCTATAAAATAATAATGGCAGAAATCAAAACTACCAATTCGTTCTTGAAATAACTCTAATTACGTTGTAAACAGCAGTTCGCTCGCTTGTTAATTTAGAGAATCATTTACTATTATGACAAATTTTTCATTAACGTGCTGCTATATGTGTTATGGGAGTTGGGTAGAGATAATTTTTATATGCAATAATCTAAAGAAAGAAAATTTTACTTTATGCAAAGAGAATGAGAGAGAAATACAAAGTGAGAGAGAGAGAGAGAGAGAGAGAGAGAGAAAGAAAGAGAGAGAGAGAGAGAGAGAGAGAGAGAGAGAGATTGAGAAAGAACATCTCTCGTTTAACGTGACTCTCGGCACGATTTGCCGTTTAATTTAGGCACTAATTTACATTAATGGCATTCCCTTCTAATTTTTATCCCGTTATTCTCGTATCATATATATATATATTTTTTTTTACGACAAGTATAAGGATGAAAGAGAGAACGGCTGTATGTGCACGGAGAAAGATAAAAGCGTCGAAGCGTAGCTCTAAAAAGAGGATGTAAAAATCGAATGTCTCGAAGGACCGATGGTCGATGTCGCTCATATATTTCTCTGCGCACGTATTCAAATGTTATACAAGTATGAAGAATGAAAATGGAAAGGTATTAGAGCGAATAATAATAATTATGGTAAGTAATAAATACAACAAGGATATAAGAGAGTAATATAATATAAACGTTGTGTGGGGGGATAGGTATTTCAAAAGTTAAGATGTGTATATATATATAAGTATATTTATATATATAGATATATATATGTATGTATATAATATAAAGTATATTAAAAAGAGGTAAGAGAAGTAAGAGAAAGTACGAAATATATTTTTAATAAAGGGTAAATTAGATAACGTTTTTAGCTAGGTTGCTTTGTATTTTGGTACACTTACACACTCTCGTCTAAGCTCTCATCAACCCCCGTTCTCTTTTTCTTTCTCTTTTCTTTGCTACTGTGGCCTTTAACTCCTGCCGTATCACCCTCCTGCAAAATATTCCTGTTAAAACGACACGTACCGAAAGATCAGCACAGCGACAGTTCCTATAGAAAATAATCATATCATGATAATAGAGACGTGTTGAGGAAGTACGTGACGGTGAAATGTGTAATATTTTATTAGCTTAACTATACTCAACGCGAGTCGTCCTTTGATAACTCTGTTTTTTTTATTCATAATATATAGAAACTTCTTTTTTTTAATTTTTTTCATATACGTGCAAAGACGATAGAGTATATATACATATATATGAAGAAATGTGAATCTTGTGAATAAAAAGCGCGATTATAAATAAAGCACGTTGCGAAGTAAATGGATTCGATCATCGAGCTCGAATTCCAACAAATGTGAGACTTTAAAACGAACTCTATGCTCAAATGGATTTCTTCTTTCTTCTTATTTTAGTTGCATTGTAGTAGTAGTAGTAGTAGTAATAGTAGTAGATGCTGTTGTTGTTGTTGTTGTTGTTAGAGAGTCGTGACCATAGTAGTATAGTTCGTTCGTACGTATAGCCCTTACGTTTCCCTTAAGACACTAACGACAATTTAATGGTTCTTCTCATAATGACACAAACCGAGCATTTCCCGAAGAGTAGCTATCTTTTCTCTCGGGATTACGCAATAAACCGCTGCGATACATCTCTTTATGGAGGCGTATAATCCCCTGGCGTCGCTGTAATCGTACAATAAGCTCGTCAGCCGGTAATTTACAGTTATTTTTATGACGTTAATACGTAGAGACCCTTTATCATGGAAGCGATGACATTGATTTTAGTCAGAAGTAGATCGGAGTTTATTCTTTCAAAGAATGATTTTTAATTTTTAAGAAAGAGAAAGAGATTTTTAGAGACAGAGAGAGAGAGAAAGAGAGAAAGAGGGAGAATGTGTGTGTTTGTTTGTGTATATGTGTGTGTGTGTGAGAGAGAGAGAAAATCCTATTTGGAAGCATTTATTTCTACCTACCGACGAATGATAATATTGCTGATCTATTCGGGTTATTGGCTTTTCATGAATAATCAATGGGGGATTTGAAAATCCAGCGAGGTAGATCGAAGATTCGGCTTGCCGCACCTACGAACTAAATTCATGCCGGAGAGTCGGTCGGTTGGTTCAAACTGGAATTCGTGTAACAAGGTGGAATCCTCGGAACTTCGGCTTTTCGCTACAACAATTCACTTTGCGTATGGAATCAAGGAAGATTGCACATTCTGTGAAATGGTGCGTACGGTAGACGAATAATTCTCTGGATGGGATAGGGTGGATTGGGGAGGTGATGTCTCGTTACCAGCCAAGTTATGCCGAATATTACAGTCGACGAACGCATCTCGGAGTCTACGATAATCGCAACCTAGCGTTTTCTACTATCTTGCATTTCTCTATTTTATATTCGATGAGAAAGGAAGGAAACGAAGGTGCGTTTGGTCGATATGCTTGAATGAACATATAATGTAAGAGAGAAAGAGAGAGAGAGAGAGAGAGAGAAATCGCAAGTGGCACATGACGTTGAGCAGTTTCCAGCGGTAAACAGGAACGTATGTTCACCGCAGGGACATTATCAGGGCTAATAAAGCTGTGGGCTAACCCAAAGCCTCACCACACTTTGCCAAGAAGGTCTGAGTAACCGTGGCTATTAAACTTTTAACGTAATCTTGAGGATAGGCGGTTTCGTTCCATAGTAAAGGCTTGGCCGCGTTGGAAAAGCGTACGTTCAACCTAGACCAGTCTGAGAGAAGTCCTTCTCTTCCAGCCGCATCGAAATCTACGAGAAAGGCTTAGTCTGCTATTATTTACGGCAGTTGCTCCCCAGTTGCCGTTGCTACCGTTCCAGCCAAAATCTACTCTAGGACGATTCCCTGTTCTTCCTAGGAAGATCTCTCCGTTTCCCTTGGTAACCAGGGAAAAGCTGTTACCACAAGTGCAAGAGAGATTCTAGCGAAGATTCTAGTTCTATCTGGCTTTAGGATAAAATTCAAGAGAGGAGTCAGCCGAGAGGTTGCTTCTCCACGAGCCGGAATGTCGATCGTTTGAATTGCGTTTTCTTGATATGGAAAGCTTACTCTTTGTCTCTCTCTCTCTCTCTCTCTCTCTCTTTCTCTCTCCTAGAGGAGGCTCGACGTTCTTGTGCTGAGACGTTCGTCGTCGTTCGTGCTCGAGCATGAACGAGTCATTAATTAGGATTTCCTATACGTTACAGGAAGTATGGGCGTACGAGACAGCTGTGGATTTGTAATAGAGGTGTTTTCGTCCGGTAATCGATTACCGTAGTAGAATCTGGAGCTCGAGGAGTCCCTAGAATCGAGCTCTAGTCTGCTGCTTCGTGCTCCACTCCGATCTACTTGGTTTCCAACTCCCCTTTCTCTCTCTCTCTCCCCCTCTCCCTCTCTCTCCTTCTCCCTTTCTGAGCCGAGCCAAGCCAAGATTTGTAGTCGCGGCATAAATTCGAGCTTTCGCCCTTCTCCGGACTTGCCCTAATAGATTGGTGGCCCCGATAAACGCGTCCAATACGCGAATATATGTGTACGTTTGTGTCTATGTATATATGTTTGTGTGTTTAGCAATGAACTTAAAGACGGACAATTCAAATTTATTTCTCTCTAATTAAATGTATATATATATATATATTCTATTCGAACATCGTCTTTAAATTCAGAGAAATGTTTCCTTAGAAATTGTTGAAAATTTCTTCTCCAAATGGGGCACATCGAAATTCGATTATTTAAAGTCACGCGGTTATGGCATGATCGATCGGTAACGTTCCTCGGTGTCACACTTGGTATGTGTGTCTCCGTATTAGCGAATAAACAGGACCTTTCGAGAAACACCGAGAGATGAATATAGATAGAGTGAACAAGGCCAGAAATCGAGCTGAGGGAAGATGTAAGTACCGACGAAGATACACTGGCGAAGAGAGATATAGATATATATATATAGTGATGGTGAAAGCGAGAGAGAGAGAGAGAGAGAGAGAAAGAGAGAGAGAGAGAGGGAGGGAGCAAGTCGAACGTTTAAAGAGCCATGGGGGTGTTCAACAGCGTTCCGCACTCGAGGACGAAATGGTCTCCCGCTTTGCCAAAACGAGAAAACCAATCCTCTCTCCGCACCTTTGCTCACGTATGTGTGCCTATATTACCTTCGATCCACTTCTCTGCACAAGGTTCTGCACACCTTCCACTACTATCATCATCATTCTCGACTACCCTTCTAGCAACGGACGCCAAAGGCGTTCTCTCCTCTCCCCTTTCCTTTCCTTTACGTCATAGTCCTACGACGAGCAACGTGTTCGGCAGTAGCAATGGTTAAAGCAGCCTCCCGGTAAGCAAGTCGAGGCGTTTCCTACGTCCCTACCTTTACTGACGTACGTAGACGTAGCCACAACCCTCAGGAATTTCATTTCGTATGCCAAGTTAATTATACGTCAGACTTTTACTCCCAAGACTGTCTGTCTTGTTTTTTCTCTTATGATTCGGTCAGCTTTCGTTATTATTAATTTTGATGTGTATGTCTTTCTATTTGTGTGTATGTTGATATTGTTTTTGAAGAAAGAGAGAGAGAGAGAGAGAGAGAGAGAGAGAGAGAGAGAGAGAGAATCCACCTTTTTTATTAAATCTTTTTTTTTCATTTCTTCTTCTTCTTCTTCTTCTCTTTGGTTTCTGTCTTTATGTTCATCTATTTCTTTCTCTCTCTCTTTCTCTCTCTCTCTCTCTCTCTCTCTCTCTCTCTCTCTCTTTCTCAATTTCCCTTTCAAGAACATATGCACATAGTATATAGAGCAACATGTACACAGTATGTTCATTCTCGTACATGCAGTTAGCTTTGTGCTTCGATTGCAAACGACGGATTCAGAGGCAGTGAAACGAAGGATTGAAACGTCGCTGACTCGAACGAATCATACTGAAAGTCCGAGAACGTTTCATGGAAAAAGCAAATCTTTGCTACAGTCACTAATGATACGATATATATACATTCATCGTAGAAGTACATAAGTAGCGTTATTTTCGAGAGAGTCATTGAGAATCGAAGCTGAGTTCGAGAAAAGGAAATGAGTTCGAGAGCAAAATGTTTTTCTTTCCTTTGCTAAAAAGCCAAAGAGGAAGCATTGGTCTGTCGTAAACAAGCAATGTATCGAGAACGTATCGGACAACGTGTTCGATTTCAAAAGAACGCGATATTTGAACCATTAGTTGCCTGTAAATACAAAATGGTGTTACGTTTTTTGACTCGATTTTTCAACCATTACAGTGAATTTCCAGCGGCATGCAAATTTACCATGTAAAATGCCATCTACCAGTAAAAACGTATATAATTTTGTTCGTGTGTTTGTACCACTTGAAACTGACGTACGGCCTTGATTGGTCGAACTATTCTGAAGTAGACGTC
This sequence comes from Vespa velutina, assembly GCF_912470025.1. Taxonomy (NCBI): domain Eukaryota; kingdom Metazoa; phylum Arthropoda; class Insecta; order Hymenoptera; family Vespidae; genus Vespa; species Vespa velutina. The sequence goes on along the minus strand of NC_062190.1, from coordinate 5,655,398 downwards.
GTCGTCGTCGCCGTAGTCGTCGAGGACAAACGAGCACCGATTTACATCGGAAATCCTGGAACGAAATTGCGCGGGCACGAAGTAGGTTTATCGACACGATTTGTATAATCGTCAAAGTTTTTGGGATTGAACCGAAGGGCCGACCATACGCGTACACGCCATCCCGAATTTCCCTCTCTCTCTCTCTCTCTCTCTCTCTCTCTCTCTCTCTCTCTCTTTTTCTCTCTCTCCCTATGTTTCTCTTTCTCTTCTGAGTAAACTCGATCGATCTCGGGCTCCGGAAATCTAATTTTAGCCTAGGTGTCGTCAGTCTCCTTTCATTTTCGAATTACTAAGGAAGAGAGTTCGGTCTTTCTCTCTCTTTCTCTCTCTCTCTCTCTCTCTCTTTCTCTCTCTTTCTCTCTCTTTCTCTCTTTCTTTTCTATCTCTCTAGAGAAAATTTTTGTGAGGAAACTTTTACGGTAAAAGTTAAAGTCGATGTGGACGATCAAGTCTCGGATATTCGAAAAATTTGTTCTTCGGTCGGATCTAAAATAGACTCTAGACTTTCCAAACTTATTGATATCATCGTATATACGTATTTACGTTGATTCTGATTTTTATTCCTTTTTTTTATTTTTGTCTATTTAATTGACTCTACAGATAAAATGAAGACTCTTCAAAGGCAAGACTAGTTTCTCCAAAGTCACATTACTTTTTTAGGGGTAGAAAAGGCAGTACAAGGGATATCGTACCATACATACGACTGGTCTAGAATATATAGTTTCTGGTGTGAAGTACACCCGAGTGCAAGCACTTCCGAGAACAATACCTACGGGACTCTAGATGTTCTAGTTGCATGAGCCAGCCTTCGAAAAATCAAACTTTCGAAGGAGGACGATGGTGGATGTATGTCTTAGAATATTAGTAACATTACTGAAAACTGAATGCCAGAGAAAGAGCTTTTTAAAGTTCACATACATAATATAATTTTACGTTTCAGACTGTCATCTCTATTAGTAAAAATTTTGTTCGAGGAAGAAAAAAAATGATCGCACTCTTTGACGGATTTTAAAGTCGAAGATGAGACTTTTGGCTAAGCGATTTACGACGTATATCGTGACTATGTACGATCGAAGTGGACTATGTAACTTTGTGGACGAGGTACACTGCCAAAATTCGTCGTATAATGGCGACCTCGAGACGCCACCGACTACTAGGATGATCGATAAAGGTAGTGGATATCTTAGTGGTTGAAATCGTCGTCTCGTTGGATGATTCTTTTTTAATTAATTCGAACTAATTCGAAGAATTGTCTTTGAGAATATGAGAACTATTGGATTATTAGCGTAGATGTCTCAGAGAGAATATCGTGGAGCAGGTGTAACTAGGAGTACGATGTTTTCTCGTAGTAAAGTCTTTCAGATGGGCATGTTCATTTATTTCTCTGTGATGTTTCTGTTATCTAGTAGGATTTTATGGTCGGTCGAATCGTAAAATAAAAATAAATAGAAATGGAAGAGGGAAGAAAGAAATCGAAAGTTTGGAAGCAAAGCTTAGGATACTAGCTTCGTCTTCTCCGGATCAATCGTAAATAACGAAGCCACCAATTTTCTTCGATTTGTTGCTAGAAATGCACGAAAGAGTTTGGAGAGATAGATAGATAGATAGATAGATAGATAGATATATATATAGAGAGAGAGAGAAAGAGAGAGAATAACTTTCTTAAGGTATGTCGCATTTTTCGCCTCAGCTTTGCCAGCTTTACGTCGAACTCGCAACGAGCTATGCCCCTAATTCGAATCACGCGCGGATTTCGTATTCTGTCCGAAAGTTTTACATCCCGCTGCATTACCGAGTCAGGAAGTCAAGCTGACCCGGAGGATACTGGAGCAGAAGGAATCGCAAGTCCTTCATTCGAAGAGCTTTAAAGAGCCCCTATGCTGTTTGTCTCCGCTTTTTCTTTTTTTCTTTTATTTTTTTTTTATCTTCCTTTTATTCTCTTCAATGTTCTATCAGTAAAATCAAATTTTACCATTTTTTTCATTCTATCTACTTTAAATGGATTCTGTATCAAAGTACGTATACTAAATTAAATTTTTCATAACAGTTATAAAGAAACATTATTATAATATCTATATATCTATATAAATACGTAAAAACGATTTATAATTTAAGTATAAATTTTACTTTCTAATCCCTAAAGGTTGTCCTCACTTCGAAATCGTCTAAAAATCTAATGGTACCAAGTTGGAATAACAGTAGAAGCTTTTCCAACCGTCTAAGCGCCATCCATATAGTCGGATTTTCCTGTCGAAAACCGCAAGCACGAGATCTCCAGCTTTATATTTTCAATTTGCTGTCCCACGCGAAGCGTGTCTCTCGTTCCACCCACACAATTCTACCATATTATATATACTTGGTTAGTATGTGCTTCTATATGGACTTGTGTACGAATAGAAAGAGAGAGAGAGAGAGAGAGAGAGAGAGAGAGAGAGAGAGAGAGAGAAAGAGAAAGATGGAAAGGGAGAGAGATTCGAAACGTATCTAACACCAATGCATTAACTTCGTCGAACAATCGGCGCCACAGTGGAACGACGATGGTTATAAACTCCAATCACGAGGCGAGGAACCGATCGAAGTCAATTTTGTCGGTTCGTTCGTGTTCTGAAAAGGAGGCTCGAGCTTCATGAGCTCACGATCAGCAATCGGACAAAACCACGTAGAAGTACTCACAACGATGACGTTTGAATCACTTATCTCACTCTCCTCACTCTCCTCACTCTCTTTACTCTCCTCTCACTCCTCTCTCTTCTCTCTTTCTTTCTCTCTTTCTTTATATATATATATATATATATATATATATATATATATATCTTTCTTTTGTTTTCAAGTTAAAATATAGAAAACTCGCCAATTTCAGAGCAATTCCATCTAATTTATTATTCATGCCGTTTCAAAAGTATACCACTGTACAGTCTCACGACGTATACCGGAATCGCCGCGGGCTGTTGTGATACGGGTAGCCAATCAAAAACTCTTCGTTTCTGTGTTCGAACGATCGACCGAGTGGAGTCGATGCAACAAGCGGAACACGGTCTTTCCTTTTCTCGTTGATGTTTGTCTATAAAGCTTTAGAGAAGGAAAGAGAAAGAGAGAGAGAGAGAGAGAGAGAGAGATAGAGAGAAGAGGGAACAAGTACAGTAGATCGAACTAGCGAGGGAAAGAGAGAGAGAGAGAGAGTTAGAGGGAGGGAGGGAGGGAGGGAGAGGGGGATTGTGAAGTGCACAGGTTCGGTGGTTGGCCAGCAGGTTCGTCTGTTGACATTTCATTCGATCAGCCTCGTGTTTCAGCAACGTATAGGCGCATTTGCAAACACACGAAAACACGCACTCGACGTGCATATCGCTGCGAGAAGGCCGGAGGGGAGAGGGGAAAGTGTACTTGACCCGCCCTTTAGGCCATAAAAGTAATTATCGTTGCTTGTGAACGTTTCAACGTTCAAAACCGTGTATTGAATTGACACAAGAGCTGGAGGCACGTTTTTCAAAATTGTTGAAGGTGGAGGAAACCTCTCTCTCTCTCTCTCTTTCTCTCTTTCTCTTTCTCTCTCTATGTTCAACGCGCTACGAGTGCTTTAAATATGACGAAATACAAAGGCTCGATGAACGATGCCGCTTGATAAATCGGGTTTAATGGAATCGTATCGAAAAATAATCGCCGCGGGTGTCGTCGCGTTCGGACCTTCCCTTTGTCTCTGGTACCTCGTGAACTACGTTTTCGAAAAAAAAAAATTAAACTGCTCGATAGCACGAACACGATATCCCTTTCGCTCTCTCTCTCTCTCTCTCTCTCTCTCTTTCTCTCTCTTTCTCTTTCTGTTTCTTTGTTTCTCTTTTTTGAATCGAAGAATTAAAGACTAGACTCCAATGGAGAATGACGAATGTCGTGAGAACAAAATGTTATCCATTGTTTTTTAATGTTAAGACTATTACCCTGAACTATAAATATAGCAGAAAAGTTTATGAAAAAGAAAAAGAAAACAAAAAAGAAAGAAAATCTGGATTATATTCCGTCGGAAATAAGTTCACGTTAAACGATGGCGTACGTGTATATCGGCTAACATTTCATGATTAATATTACGAAAATATGAAAGATGATACTCTCAAAGAGCATAGAATTAGAAACAAAACGACATTATTATGCCATGAATTATATACATACATATATACATTGATGCATGACTGTGACTATCTTTTCATCCTCATAGGATACCACGGAAGTTACTCGTCCCGTTTATTCCCTGTGAAAATCGTCAACGAGAGAGGTACGACGATAGAAGCTCCCTGTATAGTTAACGACAACGTGTTAAGGCCCGCGCGTTGCGATAAGGGTGGTCTCTCCCTCTTGCCGGCCGTAAGCCGATGCGGATGGCTGTAGGGTGAATTTAAAGGGGCAGTCGGACTTCTCGTCTTGCCTCGCCTTTAACTACTACGGCCGGGATTGGATAGAACTTGCGATAGAACTTGTAGGTAGACAGTCTGCCGCATCGACTGCATCACGTACACGATGAAGTGTATTAGTAGACTATACGCGCATCTCTCTCTCTCTCTTTCTCTCTCTCTCTCTCACTCTCACTCTATCTGTCCATCTATCTATCTATCTATTTATCTGTCTCTCTTTCTCTCTCTCTCCCTCCCTCTCTCCCACTTTAAACACGGACCTTTCAAGCTCACTACTGGCTCTTGCGCACTTTAGTGCCAGGGAGTATATTCCATGTGTTTCCAACACGGCTCGACACTTAACCCTCGCAAACGGACTGTGTTGTTAATTCAATGCCTACACGTCGACTCTACGTCACTCGTGATGGACTGGACTTCCGGTGCGTTAACATTGCGTTAAGGTTGCGTTTGCCACCTGCGTGCGTATCGGGGACTCACCTCTTTATGCATTTCTCTCTCTGTCTCTTTCTCTCTCTCTCTCTCTCTCTCTCTCTCTCTTTCTATCTATCTATCTATCTCTCTCTTTCTCTCACTCTCTCCCTATGTATATGTACGCGTGTGTGCCTGGCTCCGAAGATAGTCGATCGCGACTGTCGTCGCCTAAGTTATATTTCGGGGTGGTAAGCTGGCAAGGTTTATTGATGCAACTATAACGAATTATGTATTCTGAGGAAGAATAAAAATCGAATAAAAAATCTCGATGTTATATTTTTATCGTATTTTCTCATGAATAGGCGCGATTACGTTGACTGAAAATGGTATGAGATGGGTAAAACAGTTGGATAAAGTGAATGAGAGAGATAGAGATAGAAATAGAGAGAGAGAGAGAGAGAGGGAAAGAGAGAAAGAGAGACGATTCGACACGTTGAGGATGATACCGGATACAAACTTTTGACATTAACCCATGGCCCAACTTGGTCCTTTCACACACCAGCAATCATATTTTTGCCTGGCCGCAAAATTATCTAATTGCCAGAGCTATAAAATATTGACCTAGTTGCCGACTAACTTTGGGACTCAGTCAAATTAAATGGTTGCTCACTTCCTACCTCCTCCTCCTCCTCCTCCTCCTCCTCTATTTACCCTCTCCGTCTTCTGAACCCACCACTTTTAGATAATTTATTCTTTTTCTTTCTTTACTTGATGTCAATTCGAACAATCGATCGACATGATTGAAAGTGAATTAATAAAAAATTATTGATTAATCTAGATAAGCGTTCAATGAAAAAGTTGGGTTATCAAAATTATGATAAAAATTCTATATAAAAGTTATTGAAACTCTTTCAAAGTGTGAATCTTTAAAGAGAACGGAGCCTAAAATATAATAGAAATTTATAAAGACTGGAAAATTTATATGTTTTAACTCTTGCGATAGTTTTATCCTTTTTCCGATAATCACGGTTAACGGAAAGTCGATTAAAAAAAAAAAAAAGAAAAAAAAAAGAAAAGAAAAGAAAAAAGTGAAAGAGGAAAAGAAAGAGAGACAAAGGAAGGTAGAGTAAGGGAGAAGAGTACGGTACACTTTCCAGATAATCGAAACTTCTTCTTTCCCTCGAAGAAATTGGCTCGCACGAAATGTACTTCCCTATCTTCTTATTATTATCATCGTGTTCCTGCGTTAAACCAACTTCCGACTGCTTACATCGAGTCGAGATTTGTTTAAAGAATGTATAATGCAAGAGACCTCTCGCTGCAGTCGCGTTCCTCCTATTACGTCAAAATATGCAGATGAATCTTGGCGCGGTGGCTATGGTGCACTGGCTTTTGGATTTGTAGATGAGCCTTGGCGCAATCGCCAGGATGTTCTTGGAAAGAGATACTAAAGTAAGAAGAAGAAAGAAGAGGGAGAGGGAGAGAGAGAGAGAGAGAGAGAGAAGAAGTCTGGAGTCATATAAACTCCGACGTGTAATTCAGGAGAGTAAAACGATAGTCGATAAACTTGCACTCGGAACTTGCTCTTCTCTTCGAATCTATTCACCAACAGCGAGAGGGAAAGAGAAAGAGAAAGAGAAAAAGAAAGAAAGATAGATAGAGAGAGAGAGAGAGAGAGAGAGAGAGAGAGAGAGAGAGAGAGAGAAAAAGAGAATGAGCCTGCTTCGACTGTTTCCATCGACCATCACTGACGATGTTGTTTCTTACATCTTCATCCGGTGGATGACGTAACGTCGCTCGTTCCTGTTCATTATCGACGTTCTGTCGGAGAAAGACTTGGTCTTACGTAATTTACTTCAATATCCTTTTCTTAATATTTCATTTGATATTTCGTTGTTCCTCGTACGATCGAGGAACATCTCTGTTAGTCTTTAGATGAAAATTTTCGAAGAAGATTTTCGAAGGAAATTTTAAGGGCGAAGAAAACGAGGCTGTCTGATAAAGAAATAGGAAGTTTCGCTTTTGAGAATTTGGTCTATGCAAATACAGTTGAACGGTCGGTCGGTTCCAAGAAAGGGGTCGAAGGCTGCGGAAGATCTCTCATCCTCTTTCTTTTCCTCCTTGCCCTCGTAGTCTAGTGAAAAAGTTCGGATGCTTCGCGACGAATACTAATTAAAGACTTGGGGAATGAAATTAGTTAGTCGAGGGGTCGGAGCTAACTCTCTCCGGAGGTAGGAGAGGTCCGTGGCCTGACGACGGAGAGCCGCTTATGATAATATAATAATACTTACTTGGCTCTCGGAGTGCTACCTTCAAGCTCATTATGCGTTTAGTTCATAACTTCAATTGAATTCTTAGCGTACCCTTACCCTACCCCTTTTTCTTCCCTAGCTAAGGCTTTTGTACTTTTCCAAGGATCCTTTCCCGTAACCATACTAATTTTCAAACGTAACCTATTCCGATTTAGGTCATTTTACACATTTCTGATATTGATATTTTCCGACATAATTAACAAGAGTACCTATGATACCAATCTATGTACAGTATTGATAGATATTTCTGTTGTTATGGCAGCGCTCTTACTTGAATTACAACTCGATTATTCCCTCATTGTTCATCATTCATTATTATTTTAACATCGTTAACAAATATTATTATCATTCAAACATTATCGAAATCTCTACAATGATTGTCATTAATTTTACGTGATGAGAAATGTATAAAATTTGAAATGGACCGATTTTACAAAGTAAAAGAAAAAAAAATAATAATTTAAAAAATGTTAAAGTTTCACTGAGTTTTAAATGGTAAGGAACGAAATACTTGAAAGTCAGAGTGAGAAGATTTTCCCAAAGGGTTTTCTTCTTTCTTTCGACAAACGAGAAAAAAGATTCGAGCTGAGGGAAGTTGGAAATTTTGCGAGACGTGTGTCGTGGAGTGATAGGGGTTCCTAGTGATAAAAGGAAAAGGACTTCTCAAAGTCGATCGCTGTACTATAGCCAACACGATAGTAGTAGATTGTTGTAAATCGAAAAGCCAGTCAGTCGGTCGGTCGGTCGGTCGGTCGGTCGGTCGGTCGATTGGTTGGTTGGTCCATGTGTACCTTGCCTCTTTTGCCCATGCCGTTTGAAAAAAGGCTCTCGAGTCCATCTCGAGATATCGATTAACAAACACTCGAACAGCGAGTGCTGCCTTTGCGGAGGCCGCTTTTGCAGAGTAACCGTTCGTGGTAAAGCCGTTTCGAGCTTTCCTGAATGGCACAGTGAAAGCTTTCTGAGCGAACGATCCACACTATGAGTGCGCGCGCTGGTATTAAAGAGAGAAAGAAAAAGAGAAGGAAAACGAGCAAACCTTTCGAACTCTCAACGATGAAAGAGAGAAAAAGAAAAAGAGAAAAAAAGAGAGAAAGATTGAGAGAGAAAGAGAGAGATGAGGATAGAGACGGGGATAGACGACAGACTCGATCATGCGCATCCACTTCTACGCGAATTATAGAATTTCGTCGACCTAATCGAATTCCGGTTGCGTCGATGAAATTTCCGCAATCGCGTGAACGTGGCTACGCAATATTTAATTTAACTCCACGCGAAGATTCGTATTCACATCAAGTAAACCGCATTTTGAGATAAACACGATGTTCCTTTGACGGATATCCCTCGTTCCTTATCTCCCCCATTTCTCCATCTCCATCGTTAGTATCATCTCTCCTTGATCGACCGATATTTTATGTTATCTTAGCTAAAAAGAAATTGGAAGCTTCTTTTACTCAGAGAGATTTTGAAATATTCTTCCCCTTATTTGTTCGTTTCCTCCACTTTCATTCATCATATCCTCTTCAATTAATCTTAATCGTAATAAGACAGAGTTAAATATTTCGGGATTTCTATCGATCGATACGATTTAGTTTTTAATTAGATTCTAATTACGTTTCAAATTATATAAATTAAAAAAAAGAATGATTGAGGTTCAATTGTCCTTGACTCACCTTCAGATTTTGGTGCAGGCGGCTTGCGAGTCGCCCAATTCGTTCGAATACTTCTGCTACCGAGCCATTGCCCGTTCATGGTACCGATGGCGATTTCCGCTTCCTGAAACAATAAATGTTAATGAGTAAAATGGTTCAACCGATATAATGAAAGATAAAGCGAGATTGAGAAAACTCTAGCACCCAGGATTTCTTTTTCTTTGAAATAGTCGGGATAGACTGGTTAAGATTGCTGCTTTTGAAAAAGACAAGTTTTAAAGAGAGAGAAAAAAAGAGAGGCAGAGAGGGAGAGAGGGGGAGAGAGAGAGAGAGAGAGAGAACAGCTTTCGATAGACGGAACGATTCGTCTGTGCAAAAGGGGGTCGGGATAAATGGAATAAACGTAAGAAGTAAAGCCGCGTTACGAGCAACGGCAAACGGCTGTAACTCCGAGTACGCAGGACACCGATCGTAACTTTTATTTATTACTGCTCTGCTTTGAGAAAAGCACGCCCGTAAGCGGATCGAGAAAAATTTTACCGTCCCGGCTTCTTCGTGGAAATAGGAATAACGTTAACGTTTATACCTTTCGCGCGAGTGACGTCCTTTAATGTTCTCTTACGACTATCGAATCTAAGGTACGCGAAGAGAAGTAAAGAGATAAAGAAAGTAAGAAAAAAAAGAAAGAAAGGCAGAGACGGGGAGACAGAGAGAGAGAGAGAGAGAGAGAGAGAGAGAGAGAGAGAAAAGGAAACGATGACGCACAAAGAACGAAGGAATTAAATCGGACTGATGGGACAGCTCGTTAAGTGGCTAAAGTAAATCGTAAGAACATAACGTCCCTTCTCTTTTACCCTCGAAAAAGGCAGGGCTGGAAGTAGATCGAGTCGAAGATACGGTTAGTTCGAGAGGGAATTCCATTCGACAAATCGTACCTCCGATTTCTCGCATTTCCCAAGAACTGCCCTTGGCAAACTGCTGTGTTCCCATCGCTGCTTTGAATTCCCTTTTCGAAGAAAAGGCGCTACCCTTTATGACGAAGGATAGAAGGGAAAACGAGCCTCCACGTGGTCAGGCTATTTGTTCTCAAGTAGGTAACAAAACGATCATGGCCTTGCTTCAATGTACCTTTGGAACTATATATCTATGTATGTGTGTGTGTGTGTGTGTGTGTGTGTGTGTGTGTGTGTATGAGTGATTGTGTGTGTGTTTAAATGTACTGGCCTATCTGATAGATGACTATTGTACAATTCGAATGAAAAATTATGAAGAATTTTCTCGATAAAGAAAAAGAAAGAAGGCAGAAAATGGAACAAAAATGAAAGAATCGTGTCCGACTATAACTGAGGAAACGTAAATATAAATTTGTAACAAAAGGTTCGTTTTGATAAAAAGACAACACTGTATAGTATACGCACACACATACACACACATATATACATACTCATATACACAACTAACGGTATATCCTTGAGATTTCCAAATGTTTAAGAAAGGTCAAGATAAAAAAAATTTTCGAGAATGGTAAACAGTAAGAAAGATAGAGAAAGGTAGAGAGAGAGAGAGAGAGAGAGAGAGAGAGAGAGAGAGAGAGAAAGAGAAAAAGACTTAAAAATAATCCTCGTCTTTATTTTATTCGACTGCTGCTTGGACGAAGCTTTGGAGTTGAGAAAAGATGAGATAAAAAGAGGCCGAGAGCCAGAGAAAAGAAGAAAGAAAGAAAAAGAGAAAGAGAGAGAGAAAGAGAGAGAAGAGATGGCTGAAAATACTCCCGCCATTGAGAAATTCCAGCGGAAGGGGTTGACCGTCGAAAAGCTTCTCGCAAACGCGTGGTTGGAGAAAAGAGGGTGGTGAGCTCTCCCACCCTTTTCCCCACCGTTTGCGCCATTCGAAGGACTCAGGAGTTTTCTCTTCGTTCCTCTTCCACCTTTAACCTCTCTGCTTCTATCTCTTTTTCTCTTTCACTCTCTTTCTTCTCGTTCCTTCTTCTTCGAGAGTCGTGCACCTTAACCACTTTCCCACTACTCCACGGTCCTTATCCCACGACATTTGTGCTCCTGTAGGATAAAGTATTTCCGATTCGAATTTCCATTCCCGATATGATGCCGCACATTCGCGCGGTTAGCCTAGATAGACCGCGAGACCGAACGCTCAGCTCTAAGCCGATTCTAAACTCCGGTCGATATCAACGTTCTCCTCTCGCTTCTCTTTCCGTATTCCTTTAGTGTGCTCCACCTTCAACATGTCGTTTCTCTCTCTCTCTCTCTTTCTCTCTCTCTTTCTCTTTTTTTCTCTTTCCGTATAATATTTCCATATTAAGTTTATTATAGTCATGTTATTACTTTTATTGCCAATTATTATCGTTTATTCTATTTTATTATATGATATATAATAAAGACAAGGATAACAGTCATAATAGCAATAAATATTGTTCTCTCTTTCTCTCTCTCTCTCTTTTTCTCTTTTTATGATTCACTTTAACATTTTGGAATTTTCGTTCAGTTCGAATTTGTTAAACTACGAAGACGATTGTAGGTATCTTTTTTCTCATACTTGAACCTATAACTTTATATGGAAGACGACTGTGTATAGACATTACCGATCAGTCATAAAGCTTTCTGACCGAAGCGACACCCAACTGCTTTGCATATATTACTAAGTCATGCTGGCTTGCTATGAGCACTGCTCAATGACGGCTTACGTGGCTTTTAAGAAAAAAGTTGCTTTCGAATTTTTCATTCTCTTTCGTGGTAAATGTCTATTCTTCATCGAATCCATGAAAAGATTTTTGGAAGAAAATTCTTGAAGATTGAACGAAATCTTCGATCGTTTCAACAATTTAAAAAGGTTGAAAGAAGAGAAAGAAAAAGAAATAAAAGATATCGTATCTTGTTCGTTAAAAAGAAAGAAAGAGGGAGAAATAGACAATGTGGATGCTATCGGAAAAGAAGAGTAGCGTCCAGTATAGAATCCAAGGAATTCGTATTTTTGTTGGTTTTAGTAGTACTAGTAGTAGTAGTTATAGTAGTAGTAGTAGTACTAGATCACAGAAAAGAGTTTGGAGGGGATGTCGTTTGGCTGTGCGATCAGAGTACGCGATTTAGATACGTGTATCCGGTGCTCGAAGGATATAGTGGTTGAGAGAGAAAGAGAGAGAAAGAAAGAGAAAGAGAGAGAGAGAGAGAGAGAGAGAGAGAAAGAGAGAAAGGGGGAAGAGCTCGAAACGGAGGGATGGAGGAAGAGAAGAGAAAAGGAGGAGGAGAAATTTTCGCGTGTTCCTAGAGGTTAGCGGAGACACCCGGGAAATTTATACTTCGGCAATAGTAATACCGTGGGTGTGAGTCAGGTGCCGGCGGTGGTCCAGATCGATAGGACATTAAAACAGAGGGGAAACGAAGGAAGGTTCTACCTCCGGGTTCGGCCGCCTCGACGAATAACCTCGCCATAAACGGGGGAAAGCCTTCTTTTACTCAGCCGTACATCTAACTTCGTCGTGATTTACGTCGCGGATTTTGGTGGGGTACAGTAAAACTCGGACTTACTCTCTCTTGCTCACTCGTTTGCTCATTCGCTATCATCCTCCTTCTCTCTCTCACTCTCTCTCTCTCTCTCTCTCTCTCTGCTCCAAGAACGATGCTGTAAACCCTGAAGCTGCTTCCGCCAGCAACGTTCTGGTTCTGGCCAACCATCTCTTCGTATCCCTACTATTTCCATCGATTGAACATCGAAAGACCAGTTCCAACTTTCAACTTGCCGCTGTTAATTTCTCACGATTTCGATCTTTATGGATCGTCGTAAACTTCGTCATTTGTTTGCATCGAAATGGAACAGGTGCCGTATCGCCATTGAAACGATGTTGTCATAGCAAGCATATACGATGACGATATTGTGCGAATATATGTATATGTATGTGTATATATTGTTGGAGAATGTGTGCATTCGAAACGATGATCGATAGATAAGTTTGTTTAGAAGAAGAGTCTATCTATGTAAAGTCCTACGTTTACGATCGTTGCCGAGGCTCTGTTCTTTTGTTCAAGTTCGCTCATTATCTCGGCAACGAGTTCTTCTAATAGGAAGAAGTTAATCTTTGCCAAAAGTTTTTGATTAATAAAGAAAAAAAAAAATGAGTGGTGGTTACAGTGGTAAAGTTTAGACTGGTGCTTTTTCTTTTTTTTTCTTTTTTTTTTCTAAAAAGAAAAATATCGCTTACCGCTTTTTTGACAAAGGACACGAATCCATAGCCTTTAGACTTGAAGGTTTGTGGATCTCTGACGACTCTGCAATCCCTGTAACATTAAGAAAACGATTATGTTAGTAAAGATTAAAAGGAAAAAAAAAAAGAAAGTTACAAACGATGATTACGATTAAACATTAGCTCGTAGTAAAACGAGACAATGGCATTAAGTTTTATATTGCGTTTCGTTAAGGTCATCTTGCCGATGCGAAAAAAAAAGTGAGACTAAGAAAAAAAGATGAAGAAGATGAGAAAAAAAGGAAAAAGACAAAAAAGTAGAACGAGGAACAAGTAAGTTTTAGCTTTGGTCGTTCGTCCAACGACGTAGAAGGCTAACAGCCCTCGGAAGGTACGAGTATAAAACAAATACGCTCTAAGTATACGAGTAAAAGAATGTGTTACTTCGTTCCTACCGTTTCTAGCTTTTTCGTCTTCTAAACTCATGTTTTTCTTAGAAATGTAAGCGACGTTGAAGTAACGTAGCTATTAAGCGATGGGTCTTCTCTTGTAAATTTTTTTTTTCTTTATTAGTAAATATCTCTGGACATTTACTTCTATGGAATATGTACTTTAATCGATCAAATAAATACAAAGTAAACAAAGTAAAAATATATATATATATATATATATATATATATAAGAAGAAAGGTTTATATTTGTATATATATGTTATATATATATATATATATATATATATATATAAGAAGAAAGGTTTATATTTGTATATATATGTTATATATATATATATATATATATATATATATATATATATATATATATAAAACATATATATATAAAACATAGATTTTGATAGAATAATGAATCGACCTATTTCCAGTTCCTTTTCTTTAAGGAACGTGTCTCTTGAATCAGCTGACTCTTGGAAGCATGCATCGCACGTATTCTGAGGCTATATGACCCCCTACTTGCGGAATATTATTACGGAGATATACAGATGCATACATATATCAAAGAAATTTCATAAGTAACGTATCCCTTACGTACCAAAGGGACGATCCTCGAAAATACGATTCTTGATTTTCTCGGAATACGTCAAAGAATTCAGAAGTACTCATATTTGAAAGAAAAGCATTGCGTACTTATGTGAAAGACCGAGAGAAAGGGGAAGAGAGAGAGAGAGAGAGAGAGAGAGAGAGAGAGAGAGAGAGAGAGAGAGAGAGAAAGAAAGAGAAAGCGAAATAGAAAGAGAAATAGATAGAGAAGGGAATAAGCCTGGTTTGGACTTCCATGAATTCTTCCTCATAATTAAGATTCCAGCGGTGTCTGCCAGAGAAAATTAGGAATACCCTGAGGCTTGGGGTGTATCTCGTGGTCAGAGGGCCGTTTTGAAGGTATAGCAGGAAGCTTAAATAAAATATTCTTTCGACCGGTGGAGCCTGGCATGCGATGCGAATAAAATTTTTGAAATCGTGCACGTTTCTTCTCTCTTGCTCTCTCTTTTTCTCTCTCCCTCCCTTTTTCTCTCTTTCTCCTATCATTTCTTTTGGTCTTTTTGTATTTCCAGCATCCAAGTATCTAGTAACGGAGATTAGGAGTTTTTAAAAGATGACTTATCATTTGTACCATATGTTTTTTATTAGATTTTGCATCGAAAAATAAAATAATTTTTGTATCAATCTCAGTATCAAGAAACACTTGTTGTAATATATATGTATATAATATATATATATATATATATATATATATATGTTGTAATATATTGTTAATGTATATAGAAATAAGAAAAACTGAAAAATTTATATAATAATAATGAAAAAATTGATCTTCTTTAAAACATATTTTCCTTCGAGTTCCTGAGGAAGTTCTCATTTGGAAGATTTAATCTTTGAAAGATTCGATCTTTTAGCTTAATCGTCAGAATCGATTAGAAAATTTTTATATGTACGATGCACCCGCGAGAGAAAAATAATAATAAAGATAATAATTTGTATGTTTTTTCGATAGATATTTTTATCTTCCAAGAATTACACTCAGGTGATTCGAGTGTTTTAATATACATTGATGATAAGATGAGGAAAGTAGTAACTCTCAAAATATTTTGAAGAAACTACTTGGAGGGTTCTTCGTTATTCGTTTTCCTATTTTATTTTTTTTTTTTTTTTAGAAACATTTTACCTTCGAGGATATTAGCGAACTTTGCGCTTCGAAGCTTGCAATTTGTAAAATAATTCTTTTTTCATGACTGAAATAAAAAGAGGTCAGTGACTGGAGTGCCTATCGGCTGAAAGCATTCGCAAAACATGTTAGATCATAGGCATTCGTTTTGCGAAAAGAATCAAAGGGATTAAAGTCGTGCATACTCTTTTTCCTCAACTCTTTTTCGTACCCTTTCTATCTCTCTCTCTCTCTCTCTTTCTCTCTCTCTCACTCTCTTACACTCAATCGCACTACTTTCCCGTCTGTAGCTCCTTTCTGTGGGGACTGGTCTCTCCGTTTTGAAATGAAAAGACTCGCTCTCTTTCCGCGTTACGGAAAAGAGAAAAGTCGTTAAACGTGTAATCCGTGGCACCGCGATTTAACGCGTTAGACTTAAAAAGCCTGGTAAATATTATTTTCCGTACTGTGCGCGAATGAAATCGTAAAAGGGAAATGGCTGCTGGTAACTGGAAGACGAGGGTGTGAGAGAAAGAGAGAAATAGAAGGAAAGAAGGAAGGAAGAGTTGAAGAAAGTAGAAGAGAAGAAGGAGAAAGAGAAATTACCATCGAGAGTGTATGTGTATGTATGTGTAAAAGCAGAAAAAGCGAAGGAAGGCGTTAGTAGTTGAGAAAGAGAAAAAGAGAGAAAGAGAGAAAGAGAGAAAGAGAGAGAGAGAGATAAAAAAGAAAAAATAATGAAAACGAAGGGAAATCTCGAAGAGCCGGATAAAAGACTTTTCTTCCGCCTGTGCAATCCGAAGATTTCCTGAAATTGCGGTCCCACGGCGTACCATGAAAAATCTCGGTGTTCGTCCCTATCCCTATGTATGTACTCTATATACTACTATTACCTGTATGTATATGTATCTCTAGGCGTATAAAAAAGAAAAGAAAAAAAGGATCAGAGAAACTCGACGCCTTTTTCACGCACCGAGTATGTCGCTGTAATTAATCCATCGTCATTAATGAACGCATCTTTTATTAACGCGTCTGACGTCATTAACGAACAGAGAATATGAAAGAGACGAGAAAAATCGAGGAAATCTTTCTGCTGCTAATCGTTACCTTAAAAAAATCAAACGTATTAAAGATCATGATAATTAATCTATACTAAGGAAGAATTTTAAAAAGTAATTTATCTTACAAATTTTTCCTAATCTTACGAGATCTTCGATAATTATTCGATATAGGAAGGAATTTATTTTTATCAAAGAGAAAACCAAAAATAGAAGTAGTAAGGTATATATATATATATATATTAAGCTTAACCAAAGAGCAATTTAATTTTTGCATTTTTACTTTTCTCTTTTTATTTTCAAGAAGTTCAACATTAAGTTTTTCCCATAGATTTCGCGGCTCGGCAAGCCGCTTCCGTTAACGTCGTCGACTTTCGGTGAATGGCAGCGGTTGCCACACAACTTACGAACACGGAACGTTGAGTAATGGTCAATACAAGTTAGATGTGGAACACGCCAGTCGCATATGTCGTTGCCCACACTTAGGGTCGTCTCGCATCGTTCCACATACACTTACATACACACACACACACACACACACACATACACACACATATATATATATATATAGATATGTCTATATATAAATGTGTGTGTATGTATGTGTATATATATATATACACTTAGAGACGGAACACGTGCACGAATACTGTCGTAGTAGAACGAAAGAGCAAGGCTGAGAGAATGAAGAGGGGAAGGAAAGAGAGGGAGAAAGAGAGAGAGAGAGAGAGAGAGAGAGTGTGATACGAGCAAGTAACCGCGGCAGCCTATAGCAAAGCCACCCCTTCAAGCCACCCTCATGAGTGCCTCATCGCGTGCGAACGCGTATAGGTATGCGTTATGCGGCCATGTGTTCTTATTGCGTGTTTTCAAGCGTTCCTCCAACAAAATTCTCCCACTCTTCTTTCATCCATCTATACCACCACTCCTCATTCGTTTTCCTAGTGCTATATCTCGCCACGAAAGGCGAAACAATCGCTGTTACGGCGTGCCGTGAATTTACGCGTCGTGTAACCACCCCCTTCTACTCTTTCACTTTGTCTCTCTTTTTCTCTACTCTCTTTCGTTCTATTTCTCACCACGTGCAGCCCTCGAAAAATCGTAAATTAATGCACGGTTATTGACGCGATAAATCTCAGAATTTAATTCAGCTTCCATCGAGAACCGCCCCATGACACGTTTTTTATCTTTCTCTCTCTTTCTCTCTCTCTCTCTCTTTTTCTCTCTTTCACATTTTTTTCCGTTCTTCCTCGACGTCGATATAACCGCGACAATGCCTGTCCCGGAGTTCCCGTGGCGCGAGCACACGACAAAGCCGAGAGATAGGATGAAGAGTAAGTCTGGATTTATTGCCAGGCGTGCACACGTCCGCGCTCACGATGGACGTGAGAATGAAAAGAGAGGTACGCGTCGATGATCCAAATTGCCGTGCTTGTAGAGAAGAGAGACAGCGATGCCGTTTCCCTGTCCGTTCGTTTCGAAATTTCGAAAGTGCTTTCTATTTCTCTCTCTCTCTCTCTCTCTCTCTCTCTCTCTCTCTCTCTCTCTCTCTCTCTATCTATCTATCTCTATCTCTGTCTCTGTCTCTCTCTCTCTCTCTCTCCCTCTTTCTCTCTGTCTTTCTGCTGTGCGAGCATGACGTAGGTGGATACCGTAGAATGTTCTTTTTTTCAGATTTTTCAATTTTGAGCTCGGCCCGAACGCGCGTCTCTTACTCTGAATCCATGGCTTCGTTACGGTCGAGGCGTATCTCGCGAGCTCGTTATCCTCGCGAGCAATTAGAGGAATCTAATTGGGAACGGTCTACGCGTATTTGAGTATTTCTGTTGAAGTATACGTTTAATTAACCCTTTAAGCACTGAGTTTTAACCTTTGAGTAGCGAGCTTTGTAGAGGCACTAAACTAACTTTCAAAACGTCATAAAACTTAAATCGATTTTCTTATGTGCAATAAGTAGAAATGATCAAATGTTAATATATTTTAATGTCAATATTATCACGTTGTAATGTAACGAACAAATCGATTAATCAAGGTAGAAGAGAATTACTTATTATCTTAAATCCATTCCCGAGATCTCTTTTTTCCTTTCGTTTTGAACTCAACGCAATCTTTTTATGAATCTTCGATCCCGTTGCTTGAAACTTTGCTCTCTCTCTCTTTCTCTTTCTCTTTCTCTTTCTCTTTCTTTCTCTTTCACTCTTTCACTCGCTCACTCATCTATGCGAACTTTCGTCCTTTATCTCTCGATTAGCTACACGTCACGGATCGTTTTTCGTCTATCAGCTAGAAAACTCCGAACGGCTCATTAATTACGAAATGGCGAAAAAAGGGGCGCGTCAGCGTGAAAATCTTTGTAGCCGGCCTCATTGGTAGTATACGATCGCTCAGGTAAACGTGATCATGTAAGTAGAAAGATTGAAGAATATCGTCTTGGATGAAGGAAGAAAGAAGACGAAGAAGAAGAAAAAGAGGAGGAGAGAAAAGAGAAAGAAGGAAAAACAGAAAAAAAGAAGATGGGATGGAATGAATGGTCTTAGAGTGTGAGCTTCATCAATCTAGTAAGTAACAACTTGGGCAGGATGTCACTTCCCTCGTTTCGTTTGATCGCACATCATGCCGTAGTCGCTGTTCTCTGTCCTTGTTATCTTTTTTTTTTTTTTTTTGGTATCTAAAGAGAATGGTGTATTTGCACTCACGTGTATGTGATACGAAATTGCTAAGAAGACTCATTGTCAAAATGATAAACCATGATGAAACGAAACAACTGATATAGATGGTTCTTTTCTTCCCACGTATCAACGTATCCTACATAGTGTATATATTTTTCATCGATTTGATATTTTCATCTTCCGGCTCACGTACACGAGTGTATTTTTACGATAGCCGTTCTAACGGCGACGGTGACGACAACGACGTCGACAGACGGATAGATAGATATGTAGTAGGTATTTTCGTACACGCGATCTACCGATATATCGGTGAGTCACATCGAATGAAAGAGTATCGATATGAAAATTTCAATATACGTATGATCGTTGTTGTCGTCTGGACAAGTTGGCGTCAACTATCAAAATCGAACTTTGCCATGATCGTAGAAATTATTTTGGTGAGGAAATTTGAGTTGGTATTATATCTGTATTGTATCTGTATATGTGGAAATATATATACACACACACATATACATGAGATGTAGAAAGAGAAAGAGAAAGAAAAAGAGAGAGAGAGAGAGAAAAAGACAAGGAAGAAAGAGAGCAAAGGAGAAGGGCAAGGGGAGTTGAGTTTGCTTACTTTTCGCTAAGTGCACTCACTGCCGGGCGCGCGAACTAATTGTCGATGGGGTGGGTCTTAGCGAGTGGTAGGGTTGCCTGTAAGGAACTTGGTAAGGGAGAAGGAAGGAAGGAAGGAAGGAAGGAAGGAAGGAGAAGAAGGAAAAGAGGGTGGTTGGTAGTGGTTGGCGGTGGTGGTTACGTGGCAATAGCGGAATCGTGAGATTCCACCCTTCCTTTTCACTCTCTAACTCTACCTTACCTCTCTTTCTCTCTCTCTCTCTCTCTCTCTCTGCTAGTAACCTTGTGCTATTGCTATTGCTACTGCTGCTGGTGCTCTCAAAGATTCGAGAGAGGATTTCGATTTCGAGATCGAGGCCGATAAATGAAACGGGTTATCGTGATAACGCGTTTTCTCGGTGTTCCTTCCAAACTCGTTCCCGGTCGGTTCGTATTTTCGTCGTGTAAACCGCTTATTAATGTTACGTGGCGTTATGACGGCACGCGGGATCAACAGCGAACACCTCTACCTTCTCTTTTCCCTTCCCCTTTTTACCGCACGTTCTCGTTCCACTTATCGTATTTGATCAAACTTAAACGTTTTCATCTTCTTTTTCTAATCGATCACTACTGCTATTACTACTAATATTACTATTACTACTATCACTACTATTACTACCACTATTATCTACTATTATTATTACTACTACTACTACTACTACTACT
Source organism: Vespa velutina (assembly GCF_912470025.1). Taxonomy (NCBI): domain Eukaryota; kingdom Metazoa; phylum Arthropoda; class Insecta; order Hymenoptera; family Vespidae; genus Vespa; species Vespa velutina. The sequence continues at coordinate 5,635,179 of NC_062190.1, read as the reverse complement.
ACTACTATTACTACTACTACTACTACTAGTACTACTACTATTACCACCGCTATTACTTACTATTACTATTACTACCACTATTATTACTACCGTATTACTTACTATTATTACTACTACTACTATTATTACTATTACTTACTACTACTATTTCTACTATTAATACAACCACTACTACTACTATTATTATTATATAATATACTACTATTACTATTACTACTATTATTACTTTTGCTATTATTATTACTACTATAATTATTATTACTAACGTCACTAACGTTCAAGCTCCTATAAAAGGTCAATTCAGCGTGGCACATAGACGAGATTATTATCTAGATAACTGGAAAATTAACTGCAAAATGTGCCGTTTTGCTCCCATGGTAAAATGGGTTATGCTAATTTTAATAACATATTTATTGTTCCCTCTGTCCTCTCTATTTCTATCTCTCTATTTCTCTCTCTCTCTCTTTCTCTCTCTCTCTCTCTCTCTCTCTCTCTCGTGATGGCCGCACAAAAGGCAACGCAATGACAATGATACGTGCTCGGCCATTGGTCGAGCAAAAGCGATAACACTCTCGGCTGATTATACTGTTCGAGCTAGTGGTATTTTCCGAGACCGAAGTTTCACCGTGCCGATTGCCGATTTCGTTCGGGCGAATCGCCAGGTATCGGTTATTTACGAACGTTCCGTCCGTGCACCATGCGTGATACGCGGGGAATGTTACGACCACTGTACCTCTAACCCCATCCCTCTTTCTCTCTTCATCTCTCTCTCTCTCTCTCTCTCTCTCTCTTTCTCTCTTTCGTACTCCCTCAATCGGGTCTAAGCGCATCGTGTTTTGTAATGACGCTCGACGCTGTCGTCTATTATCGGCTCATGATACAACGTTCGACCCTTTCCACTTTAATACCCACCCTACCTTTTCTCTACCTCTCCTTCTACCATACTACTACACTTGTTAATTCGAGATCGATGCGTTGACGTAGCGCGAGATCGAAATTTTCAAATTTGCCTACGGACTCGTTTCGGATCTATCTCGTTTTATGATATTCCGCTGATAAAGTGAATTATTCTGCGTGTATCGAAATGAAAATGCCAGCTCGACGGTCATCTCTTTTTTTGCCAGACGAAAAATGCTGACTTTTTAGTAGGTTTATCTTCCGTCGACAGGTGCGAAGTAAAAGCTTTTGTTTACACGCATATTCTTTTGTCTAAGAGAATTTTATTTATTTCTTTTTTATTTTTTCATTTATTTCTATTTCTTTTTTTCTTTTTCTCTTTTTTTTTTTTTCTTTTTGTATTTGGGTTTATGAAAACGAAAAAGAAACGAAAGTCATTTCAATATTATTATTAATTCGATTCACGATAGATATTTTGTTTGACATGATCCAACTAAAACGTTACTAAGATCAAATGACATCTTATAAATTATAATACGATTGATCTGTTGTTGAAAGATATCGTATATGGTTCTGTCGACTTAATACCAATGAATCTCTTGTGTCATCCTGTCGATCAATCGTAAAATCGTATTATGATATTAGTCATTTCAAATTGATCAATTTCCCTACGGCTCATTAATTTCCTATAGACAAATGTGCTTTGAAATATTTTTGACGAATAGTGATGTACGCTGTTGTTTCAATTTCGTAATGTTCAAATTTTGAAAAGAAATTGAAGGATTATAAAGGGTATAGAAATATCGTGAAGAATTAATCAAGATAAAAAGTTACCCTTAAAATCATCGATAAAATATTTGATTTTATATTTCCGTAGATGTAACGCCATTAAAATCAATTCCAAAGTATAATACAGAAGAAAAAGAGAGAGAGAGAGAGAGAGAGAGAGAGAGAGAGAGAGAGAGAAAAGAAAGAAAGAGTGAAAAGGAACGAGTTACATTTCGATTGAGTTACTCTCCAAAGATTTCGCCACCCTTTTATCGATCTTACAGCAGGCTCGCGTTGATGCAGGTAATCCTTCGGCAAACGAATACAACTCTCTGTACGTGTGCGCGGGTTAAACGGGTCGCTCGAAGAAAGAAAAGAGAACGGTAGTTGAAAGAAGAAAAGGGGAATGTAAGGGGGATAAAAAGAATGGTGGGAGGAGAATAGAGGAGAAAGGAAGAAGAAAGGAAGAATAAAAGCGACGAATGGGAAAGGAGAATTCCATCCGTGAATAAAAGCATGGGAGAATATTCTCGATAGAAGTGGCGAGTAAAAACATATGATAATAAAGCACCACGTCGTTCGGCAATGATGGCGGTGTGTCTGCCTCTTATTCTTTTTCTTCTTCTTCTTTTTCTTTTTCTTTTACTTTTACTTCTTCTTCTTCTTCTTCTTCTTCTTCTTGTCCTTTTCGATTCCAGCGAAACTTCCAACCGAATTGTAAATGTCGAGTATGTTCTTTAACTCTAGCTCACAGCCCCTCTATATCTCCATTTCTCCCTCTTCTTTAACCTCCTCGAGAATCCGACGCTTCCACGAACGTCGTCATGAAAAAGCGGGAAATGTATACGACGAAGGAAAGGGTCCTTTGGGATCGTGAGAAAATATGGGAGACTTTAAGTGGAAAGGAACTAAATCTGCGAATAAATTAACATGTACTCGGTGTGATAAAATGAAAGAAAAGAAAAATAATGTAAGAAAAAAGAAAAGGTAGAAAGAAAGAAAGAAAGAAAGAAAGAAAGAAAGAAAGTGAAAGAAGAGATACTTGTCATTTTTATATCACTCATGGAGGTAACATTGTTATCTATTCATAACATAAAGAGATCATAAAAAAATTCGCAAGATGTTAAAATCTTCTGCTTTTCTCTAGAACTTTAGATAGTTCTAAAGTTTTGTTTTAAAAAATTGAACATGTCGATTGAAATTTTCGGTCTTCGCCCTTAAGGTTAATTCTCGCGTTAGAGTTACGATATAACATAGGGTTAAGAAGGAGAACAGAGAGAAGAGAAGAGAAGAGAAGAGAAGAGAAGAGACGAAACGAGACGAAAGCTCGTATGCCCCCCTCCCCTCCTCCTTCACCAGTTCGGTCCTCGATATGGCTTCGTTAAGAGGATTAAGCGGCTTTGAAGTTACGTCAACTGAAATTGTGCTAGATCGAGCGAGAAGGTGCCCTGGCCGAATCGAGAACCTTTTTCGACGCCTGACGAGTGAAAAGAAGCGTGTTGGTTCGAGGGTAATGTCGAACTGCGATCTTTCCCAGGGCCAACGATAAAATTTCTGAGCGAGCAGTAATGTTTACTGCTTCCATTCAAATATTGGAATTTGATTCCACACTCTTTTCATTTTTCTTTCTCCTTCTCTCTATCTTACTCTAGTTTTCTTCGGGGAGACACAACCGAACGAATTTTACTCGCGTAGCCAAGGAGAAGAACTTTTTTCAACGGAAACGGACTTTCTTTAAGATCCGCCCTTCCCCTTTCCCATCTCTTTCGATGCAAATATTATGTAATTTTTATTTGTTTTACAGAGGTTCGCGCCTCTCGAGACGTCCGACTATTTAACTTGGCAACAACTTCTCTAGTTATCGCCTGTTTGCTTTTGGCAAAGAAGTAAAAGGCGAACAGTTTTCGACTCCGTCTTCTTTCTAGGGAATTTCTCGGAAATTAAAAATGACCAAATTCGAAACTTCTCTTTAATCACCATTAGACCATTAAAAGTCTTCAAATGATACATTTAAAATAATTCTTCTCTTTTGTAAAAAAGAAAAAGAACTATATATATATATATATATATAAAAAGATACACAGTTAAATTTACTCGAAGACGAGATAAACACATTGAAAGAAATTGTAAGAAATCGGGAAAGTGCTTCTTCTATTTAAAAGTTCCCCATCGTTTATTCGTTCTTATGGTATTCCTAACGCCGTGAGGGAGAAGAACATACGATCGAAATAGTTTTAGCAAATTCAGTTGGAACCGGTGTGGTCGGCCGAGAAACGTTGGAAGAAGAAAAGGGCAGAGAAGAGGAAAACTGGAGATACGTGTCCTGGTATTACCAACCGTACCTATACCTTCCCGTGGGATACAACTTTGCTCGCGGTTTCGAATGCATTTATTTGAATCTTGATACAAGAATTTATTCCACTCGCTCGCTCGCTCTCTCGTTCTCTCGCTTGCTCACTCCTTCTTCTCGGGTCCAGCTCTTTATCCACTTTCTATCGAGGACGACGTGCCCCTTCGAGCGATCTGTACCAACCAGGACATGTACCTACCTATCTATGTATGTACGACAATTCTCTGGACATCGAATGTCACGAATTATCCGGGCTACTACTGCTCAAGGAAGCACGTCTTTTTATACGCGTGCTTGGACTTCAACTTCGGTTTCGACTTCGACTTCAACGAATAGGACTTACGTCGTTTCGTTTTACGAAAAGATCAAGAAAAATAGTCGAAATTCTTCTCTCAAACGCGATTGAGGGATTTGCGAAATCGAGAAGAAAATTTATCGTCTGGTAAAGCTGAATCTAGACGAACAATGACGTCTAACATTGTTCACGAGTGTCAGGGATTTTATTTGAAGTTATACTCGATTGTCAGATAGAAAAGCTGATACTTCTTTTCTTCTCTTCTTTTCCTTTACTCGAGAATCTTTCGACAAACATTTCTTTTACCAATAACGTAATCATTCCTAAACCTAAAATCCATCTTTTCTACTTCCATTTGTCTGTATCGTTTCTGTTTTTATCGACGATGAAATTCCTACGAATGGATCTATGTAGCTGCTAATACCAATAAGACCTTTTGCTCGCATATAGACGGATAGTTCCGATATTTAATAATCTTCGATCGACGATAATAAATGTCGCTATTCAATCACGATGGATATGCGTCTGGACGTCGGATCTATGCCGATTTCGTTTTGGGTTGGCCAATCAGTCGGTACGTGGCTGATTTAATGCGTTATTTTATTAGAAATCTATAGAGCTATCTAGATTACGTGGGGAAAGGTTTATGGGTTGCCTGGAAGCCAACGAGTCCGGCTCGACCATCGTTTGTCTGTTTGTCTCTCTCTCTCTCTTTCTCTCTTTCTTTCTTTTTCTCTCTTTTTCTCATGTCTTTTCGATTCTCGAATCGTTTGCGACGTCATACGATCACCACCATTTCCCATTTACCATCGAAACCATGGTCGTTTGGGCGTCAGCCATTTTTATTTCTCTTTTTCTTCCCGTCGACCGAATGAATTAATTTATGCCTTCTTTTTCTTTGTAGTATTTCATTTAAAAGTTGTAAAGTCAACGAAGAATATCTAGACTTCGGAGTTTTTTTTTCTCGTTTAATCGATCGATGAATTTCTTTTTTTCAATACGCTATACTGATACGAGTAGCTTGAAAATAGAAAGAAAAATGTAATAAAATTATTTAGCTTTAGAAATGATTATCTGTATATATCTACATTGTTTTTGCTGTCGAATCAATAAATTTACTTTTGTAACTATCGATCGAGTTCGTTTGCGATTGAATATTTTAACACGAGGAGATATCATTGTGAAAAGGATCTCGTGTAATTCGAAGGTGTCGTGCGGCTGAATGCGGTTTATTGATTTTCAAGAGTGAGACAGATAGATTAAGAGAGAGAGAGAGAGAGAGAGAGAGAGAGAGAGAGAGAGAGAGAAGGGGAGGGGGAAGAAAGAGCGAGGCAATACGTAAAAACGCGAGGCCATTTGTTAATATTGAGATATCGATTATTTTTAATGAGGATGCCACGGAGAAGCGCTTGAGCAATTGAATAGTCAACACGGTCTCTGCTTTCGTCCCAATCGCATCTTCCTTCGGCTCTTTTCCCCTTTTCTCTCGTTTGGGAACAGAGCCGAAACTGATCTTTTTCATCGAGATTGCATTTGAAAACGTTCTTATATATAATCCCCCGGCATCGATAAAATCGTTACGATTTCAGCAATATCTTTATACGAGTGGAGGACAGAATTTCGAAAGGACAATTGTCCTTCATTTTGACGATTATCGAGACCGTTAATAAAATTTTACGACGACACTTAAAATGATTCTAAACGATGATGCTCGTCGTATCTTTTATTTTTGTTACAATGATATTAAAAGAATAAATAAATAAAAAAGAAAAAAAAAGAAAAAAGAATAGAGAGAAGAAAAATAAACGAAGAAAAAATAATCAAAACAAAGTAATCGCGATCGATAAGAAGAAGGAAAAAAAAGTAGTAGCCATAAAGTTCCGTTTGTGAAACGGAATCCTCGGAATATCGGAAAAAACACGGCTTTTCCGGATTTTTCACGATGAAGAAAAGTTTCGAATGGGAAGGAAGCGAGTCATGAGAGAGAGAAAAAAGAATGAGAGCTAGAGAGAGAGAGAGAGAGAGAGAGAGAGAGAGAGAGAAAATAAGTCGGAGTATTTAGCTGTAGCGAAACTTTCCTGTCCGAAAGTTTCCAATCGATCGGGGATCCAAAAACGTACCGACGTCCCGAAATTTCCACATCGGATTCTCGTCAATTACGGTCGATAACTTATGCAAGACCACGTTCGGTCGGTATGACTGAAATTTCAAACTTACGACGGCATTACGTTCTAACGTCGAAGAGTCAAGAGGGAGTAAGATATAATCGCGTTTCCACAGGCAGTTGGCTTTTCCAGCTTCGCATTTGCATGCAAAGTTCGTCTCCATGACTCGGCCTTAATTTGAAAATCTTGGCTCGTCCGAATTTTGAGGAACATAAATACGATATGACAGGGTAACGTCGTTCCCGCGCCTTTTTTACGAAAATACTTAAATTAAAACGCCGTAAAATCGTTCTAGGAAAAGCGTAAGTTTAGCATACACAACTTTAACCGGCAGTAGTTATTTTATAATGAAATATTCAACGATTATCCTCCGCTTGGTTTTAAAACTCAACACGATGATTTACCCCAACGCTTAATGTACTCTCCTCGCCCCTTCCCCCCATCCCTTTCCGTAAGAATATACATCGAACTAGCCTTCAACTTCGTACTTGCTTATTTTTTTTCTTTTCTTTCTTTTTTTCTTTTTCCTTTCCCCTAGATGTACATGTATTATAAGTACATCACGTACCATATCTCTCTCTCTCTCTCTCTCTCTCTCTTTTTCTCTTTTTTTCTCTCTCATTCTCTTTTTCTCTCTTTTACTGCCATGTCGAGAGAAATGATTTTCTTTGCTCGTAAGAATCCAACTACGATGACTTTCAGTACATAGACGACGACAATACGCGCGGGCTTGCCGATTGTCAGCTCCACGAAGTCTGGTTCTACTACTTCAACGCGGTCTATTCACCTCAGCATCGCGATTGTTTTGCAGTTTTAATATCCAAGATGGTGAATGCCGCGGAAGCAAGAGAAGTGCAGGTGGTACGGGGACGTGACACAACGAAAAAATGTGCTGGAACGAGAGACGAGAGAAAAGGAACGATGAGTATCGGTCGCTTGTATTTTAGCCTTCCTATATCAACGTGATCTATAGAGATGTATATCCATCGCCACTGGGGGGGGGGGTGGCGGGGGGGGGGACGAACACCGGATCTTTCTATTGCGGATTGATCAAAGAATATTGAATATGAATTTCATGCGGTTGACTTGTTTGTGAAGTAACCTCCTCTTTTCTTTCTTTCTTCCAACGTATTCTTTTCTTTCTTTCGTTTTTCTTTCAAGAGAAATCGAGAAAAATGTAGAAAACGAAGGAATGAGAGAGGATCAGAGATAGAGAGAGAGAGAGAGAGATATTATTTCACAGTGGTGAAATTAAGAAACTGTTCGGATTAAGTTTTCTCATTGCGGTTAACCTAAATTAAGAGAAGAAAATCGATTTTACGAAATCGATTAATATAAGTATAGTAATTACGAATCATTCACGTTCATATTATCATATTCAAAATGACTTGGTTGGCTGAATAAAATTGAATCGCACACGCATTAAAACTTTGTCGCCTCTTCTATCGAGATGTAGAACGAATCGAATGATCTTCCGTTGCGTTAATTCAACGTCGAAGAAGAGAACTCTCCTGAGAGAACGTCTAAACGTATCCCTTTGAGAAACGCTATTACCTTAATTAGCCGTTTCGCAGGGTCGTGAAGATCTCGGTATTCGCGTCTCGAGACTCGTCGCCATTATCTCTTTCTCTCTTTTTCTCACCCCCTTCCCCCTGTCGGAAGAGAAAAGTTTCTATTCGAAACGTGCGCTCTTCTCTCCCTTTCCTGGTTTTTCCTCCTCGCAGTCAACTCTCCCAGAAGAAAAAAAAGTCAGTCGAAGCTCGTATCAAAAGCGTTAAAATAATAAAATGCCAGAAAGAACAGACGTTCCAGCATCGGTATCCGTGAAAGTTGTTCTAACTTTTCCATGTACTCGAGTGCCATCCATTCCCTCCCCTTATTTCTCTCCCAACTCACTCTCTCTCTCTCTCTCTCTCTATTTCTCCTCTCTTTTCTCCTCTTTCCTCTTTCGAGTTGTGTCCTACGAGGAGAAAGAAACTCTTACGAAGGAGGTCATGAGAGAGCGACAAAGAGAAGATAAGAATCCAGCTGCTACAGTACTTTTATCTCTATCTCTTTCCTTCCTTTCCTTCTCTTCCTACTTATTCCTTTTTCCCTTTCCTTCACCCTCTTGCTGCCTTTTGCGAACAACCCCGCGCACCTATACACGCGTGTGTGAGTTTTAAAGCACTCGCCGTACAAGTTGACTTTTATTTGAACGAAGTATCAACAGGTATCGACCCGAGTCTCTTTCTCTCTTTCTCTCTCTCTCTCTCTCTCTTTTACTCTCTCTTCTCCTGTAGAGTATACACATCGTGATGCTCCAAACCATTTCGCTTTTGCCGTTGCTATGTCGCCGGTATATCCACTTTTACCCTGATACCTTCTTCATTCCTCTCTCTCTCTCTCTCTCTTTCTCTCTTGAGGTATCCGGCTAACCGACAATTCTCTTCTACTTCTCTTTTTCTTTTTCCTACTCAACGCTGTCACTTTCCTACTCGATGAAAAATCGAAAGATGTCAAATTTCTCTTTGTCCCGAATTTAAGATTCTTTAGAAATTAGCAGCACGTGATCGGATTTATCTCCATAGATAATCTTGGTATATACATTCTCGTCTCAAATATATTTTATACTTCTGTCTATATGTCTGTCTCTCTCTCTCTCTCTCTTTCTTTTCTTTGTTCTCGCTCAGGGATTTTTGTCTTCGCGTTTTATCGACGAAAATCTAACATCACTCGTTCTCTTTTCTTTATCTGCGTCTCTTTCTTTCTCTTTCTCTCAAGGGAAAAAGGAAATTGGTCTGTCTCTTTCTCTCTCTCTCCCTTTCTCTCTCTTTTTCGTCGATATTTTTTCCCTACAGGTGATGCGATCCGTGGTTCTGCTCGACGCATTCGAGCGATGTTCGATCTTCTCCAGTCCGTTTTCTTTTTTTGCGAATCCGGCATTGCTCGAATATTCTATCAGAAATATCCGCGATACTTCTCTCTTTTTCTCTCTCTTTCTCTTTCTCTTTCTCTTTCTCTCTTTTCTTCTCTCTTTATCACTCTAGCTCTATCTTTTTCACGGATGTAGCGGGACCTTCACATTCTCTTCACGATAAAAGATAGATTTATCGATCGACGATCATCCCTATCGAATATGAATTTTCTTCTCGCAGCAGCGACTCTTGATAGTCAGGGAACGAACAAACGGTACATTTAATTCTTTTCTTCTTTTATTTCTTTCAATTCCGATTTTCCTTTTACTCGAAAGCACTATCCATTAATTTTTCTTTTCAGCTAAATTATTATCCATCAAATAATTTCTATAAAATTTAGAAAAAATACGTGATTGTCGAAACGTCAAAAACAAAAATGTAGTATATGAAGAAAAATACTAAAAAGAGAATATATATATATATATATATATATATATATATATATATATACATATATACATATATACATATATACATATATACATTCATATATATATATATATATATATACATATATACATATATACATATATACATATATACATTCATATATATATATATATACATAGAACAGTTGATTCGTTAGAGCAAAGAGAGAACATTTATCGTATCGACTTCTGACAGAAATCCGGTACGGATTCGGACGCATCGAGGAAGGAGTTCGGGCAGAAAGGTGTTTAAATCCTCGCTCGATATTCCGATTGGACGAACGGATAGCTTCGGCCGCAGGCAGTGATGGGGGTACGATTGGAGGTGAAAATCAGGGGTAATCCCGGGGATTATTCTCTCTGATCCCAGACCAAATATGTGTTCAACGGATGTCCGTTAACCACTGCCACGGAGCGAGCCAACCTCTTCCTCCAACTGGCACTACCCTATCATCCAGCAATCGTCTCACGTTATCGTTTAACGATCTCGAAAATTTTGATCACGAACGCCTTGTCGGCAAGCTACATTCCTTTCGACGTTTCCTTTCTTCTACATCTTTATCGCTTTCGATTTCCGATTAATATTCTTATTAAGGAAAATTAACAAAACATATGAAAGTCGACATATTGTTATTGTCACGATATCGTTATTAATATTATCACAACGATTGTGAAACATTTATAGTTCCGTTGAATATACATACTCAGACACTGTTATCAATACAAAGAGAAACTTTAAGGAACCCAATTACCTCGACAACGTCCTGTCGTCGGTCGACCACTTAAGAAATCGGACGGAGACGATAACGACACGGCGAAGGGTTAATCTACTCGAACTACGAATATCTTAGGGAAGGACGAGCGCCGTAGTGCATTCAGCTTGTCTATTACTCAGGGTCAGTACGAGACATTAGGACACACTATTGGTACATTATCAGCAGGCATTAATACCGGCAGCCGCCTCGCACTATCGCGTTGCACGCTAAGATAATTACGGAATGAAATATCGTCCGGTAAGGCAACATCGCCAGTTACGAGCACGTTGGGACCACGTTCGGCCGCTATCCTCGTTCCATTCTCTCTCTCTCTCTCTCTCTCTCTCTCTCTTATTCCCTGGTCTCAGGCGTGTATCTCCCTCTCACTCGACGAAGCAGCAACCCTTCTACTTATTCCTCTCTCGTTCCCTCAATTCTTCTTCTACCCTCGAAACTCCTCGTGCCGAACACTTTATTCCTCGACGAACGTGGATTTCGCTCGAGTTTTCCCGCTCTGACGATTTCAATTTGTCGACCGGAAGGAAGAAGAGCGGAACTCATTCGAACCGCGGTGATCTTCGGCCGGTGTTCCTAGACGTAAAAAGAGGAAGAGAGAAAGAGAAAAAGAGAAAGAGAAAAAGAAAGAGATGTTCCATTCCATCGGGGTCTACTACACGTTTCTATCTTTCTATAGTTTATCTCTCCTTTCTCATGATATCTTTCCTTTATTCCCACACGTTACGCGATGAGCGAAAAGGACAAATGTTGGAAAGCGAAGGTAGAAAACGAGAAACAGAGAGAGAAAGAGAATGAGAGACAGAGAGAAAGATAGAGGGAATTTCGTCAGGTTGTTTCGACATTGCTGAAATAGTTGGCAGAAGGAGATGATAAGGACAAGAGGGTGGAACGCGATGTGATAGACGATGAAGCACGTCTGTGAGGAGAAAGAGAAAGAGAAAGAGAGAGAGAGAGAGAGAGAGAGAGAGGGGAGGAAGAAGGTGGGAGGGAGGGAGGGATGTGAAAGTGAGGTGTGTTAAGGTTCCCGAGGGTTGATTTACACTCTGAACCTTCCTACATCCCTGTGCAAGCTATATAGAGGGCTCGTCAAGTTTCTCCGGCATACTCCCTAGAGTCGATAACTCGAGGATACGAAACTCTTAGCCGTGATGGTACACGGCAGCACCGGCAAAGGCAATAGCTTGTCGCCCGGTCCGGCGTCAGCGGGCGGCTTGTCACGCTACGTCTTGAAACTACTCCCGTTCGTGCCCGCGATAATACGTGTTCTGCAACTCGCCGAGTCACCACTACCACCACAACCACCATCACTAACACTAGCAAAGCTCTACCTGCGACCCATCAGCCATGTAATTTCGAGTTTCCGATGTGCGACTTGTACTTTATATCTATCTATCTATACTATGTATATATTCGCTAGACCCCGTTCTCATGAATCGACTTATAACTTACTCTTCTTATTCCACAAGAGATATAGAGACAGAGAGAGAGAGAGAGAGAGAGAGAGAGAGAGAGAGACAGAGAGAAAGAGAGGGAGAGAAAGAGAAATAGCTAGAAATAGTAAACGTGAGTACTCGTTGTTGAAAATTTTATCTCGATTTTTCAAGGTTTTCCTTGAAATATTGATCGTTTTCGTTCCATGACTGAAAAATTTGAGATTTAACACGATCCGCACGAAGTCCCTGTTATCATAGAAATTTATTTATTTAAACTTTTTGGTATAATTTGAAGATCCTTCGACAAATCCATAATACCCTTTTGATCGCGTGCGTTCATAGGTCGATCTCTGTTTCTGGAACGAAGCACCGGTAGGTAGGTAATTGCAGCACGGAAATGCTCTTTAACTTGCGCAGTATAAGTCCTTATAGCTTAACGGGAGCTAAGTCGTTTAGATTTTTATGTTGAAGCGACACGCTACGACAAAGTAGAAAGCGTTGTTGTAGGAAGATGTTGATTTTATATGTACCTACGTAAGTACCTATACACATGTCGTATATCACCGAACGCGATTTTATAAGAATAAATGCCTTCCACTTGCAAAAATACGAGATGATACGTACCATATAAATAATAAATTTTTAATCCCGGTTCAGCTATGAAAAATGGACCTCTTCGATTTTCCTTATCTTCATCACTTATGAGCGATTTTCAATTCACTCTTCTTTCTATGAAATTTTCCAAGAAAAAGAGATAGAGCTAGAGAGAAAGAGAGAGAGAGAGAGAGAGAGAGAGAGAGAGAGAAATGCATTGTCTTCATTTCTGCGTCGAACTTTAAAGAAATTAAGATTTCATCTATTCTTTCCTAAATCTTCATTGAATCTTAAAAATTAAAACGTACGAAAATGATTGCTCGAATAAATTGATGTTACCAGCGTATCGTAAAATACAAGAATTGATCGACTTCGTTTTGCAAAAAGATTTTCTTTCAAAATCGTATATACAAAATTCAAAGGATAAAACATTACGAATGAGATTTTATACTTTTCCTGAATTTCATAAACGTCCCCTGCACATATATTCTCGTTAAATAACACAAGTCTATGTAGGTATCTTTCAATCTCATCGAACGTGACACGAGGGAGGATTTTTGATAATCGAGTATCTCTCTTAGGCTTCGCTAGCTGATCATACGTTTGGAAAGGCATAAACGTCGAAGTAGGAGATTGGAAACGCTGACAAGGGTGGTAGTGAACATAGCTGCTGCGTTCATCCCTGAAGGGTTCGAAAACGAACGAGAACGGAAAGGCGTTACTCTTAACGAGAAAAAAAGGTACGGTTTATTGAAACAAAACAGGATCGTAGATGGGTAAGGCGCGGTTTCTTTTCCCTCGAGACACCCTTTCTTTTTTTTTTTCTCTCTCTCTCTCTCTTTCTCTATATTTCTTTTTCTCGAATATTGCGACCCTTCATGCTTGAGAAAGAACTCGATAGACGATGACGACAACGACGAGTGCCGTTGGTGGTACGAAAATCATAAAGAATGGTTATGATTTATGTTAGAATAGAAAAGAAAAGAAGACAAAGAAGGAAAGAAGGGTAAAAAAAAAGAAAAAAAGAAAGAAAAGAAAAGAAAAGAAAAGAAAAGAGGCGCGAATAAGCGGTTTTCGCGCGAAAGACAATAAGAGACTTCTACCAATAAACGACGACGGCAGGATGGCGTTCGAGTTATTTTCCATTTTACGGACACCCGTCCGAGCTCGAAACGTCAGGAATCGTTCTCTTCTCTTTCTCTCTCTCTTCTCCCCTTTTCTTTCTCTCTTCCTCTCTCCCTCTCTCTCTCTCTCTTTCTCTTTTTCTTTCTCACTTCCTCTCTCTCTCTCTGTCTCTCTTTCTCCCACACAGCTACTCCTCTCCCGTTTCATTCGACGCTTCTCACTGGAAATAAATCCCTGAAGTATCGACACGAAGTCATAAATTGCCTATGCGTATTTCGTTCACAGTACTCGAGCGTGCGCATGCAACGTCGCTACTCGTCAACGTGAAACGTACGAATAAAACGAGACGACATATCTCTATCTCTTTTTATCTTTTACATAAAAGATATTTTTTAAAAGACTTGAGGAAAATATGTTAAATCGTAACTTAATTTCGACACGACATATATCTTTGGAAAAATCTCAATGTTTTATTTATTATTTAGATTCGTTTTTTTCTTTTTTTTTTTTTTAAATGGAACTTTGAAACAACTAAAAAGGAAAAAAGAAAAAATTGGATGCACATGGTGGATCGAAAATGTGTACGAATCGTGCAATGTAATAGAAAGAAAGAGAGAGAGAGAGAGAGAGAGAGAGAGAGAGAGAGAGGGAGGAAGAGAGAGAGGAGATTGCCGCTGACTAGAGAGCATCCGATAACGTTAGCTCGTTCCAAATGGCTCAATTTAGGAGGCAGCGCGTTGAGCACCTCTGCCAGGGCCATAGATCTTTTGGTACCAAACCGTTTGAGTGTTTCGTGTGTTCGCAGCACGAACCAGAACGCGAAGCTCAATGTGTTCTGCTCTTGGACAGAGTGGGTGAGATAGAGAGGACGAGCCGTTCTAGTTAGGGTTTGGGAATAGGTATTGGTTTCAGGTATGTATGTACGTACAGATCAGGCCAGCATGCACGCTCGACGAGCTACAGATATAACTATTCCTGTGTAAACTGTCTACTATTGTGGAAAGAGCGGATGCAAAGTGGGAGAAAGAAAGAGAGAGAGAGAGAGAGAGAGAGAGAGAAAGAGAGAGAGTGGATGGACGGTCCCGATCTATCTCTCCCTCCTTCTCACTCACTCACATACATCTCTTTGTGCTTTACACAGGTGTATATGGTAACACCCGTTCGCCTCTTGGTGTTAGCGGTGATGGTGATAGTGGTGGTGGTGATAGTGGTAATGGTGGGGGATGAGAGTCGTGGCTATTGCCGGACAAGAGGGATAGAGAAACATAGAGAAAGAGAGAGAGAGAGAGAGAGAGAGAGATACCGTGAAATACACGGCTCGATACTTCGCTGGTGTACGCTTTGTCGCGGTCAACCCCAAACTCAGCCACGATTCTAATTGTTACACGAGGCATCGGACGCCTCGAATGCATGTCGATAGTCTCCCCTCAGTGTCGAGAGAAAAAAAACCATCTCTACATGGAGAGAGAGAAACAAAGAGAGAGAAAGAGAAAAAAGAGAGAGAGAGAGAGAGAGGAAAGAGAGAGAGAAAAGAGAGAGAGAGAGAGAGAGAAAAAGAAAATTATGATACCCAATCGTGCCGACCATGTTGTTAGCTGAATCGTTTTGACACGTGGATTCTAAACGACGCATCATCTCGATCGACTAGCTGCTCTTTTTACCACGTGTTTCCTGAATACGATTGTTTTCCTCGGTTGTACATACATATGTACATGTTGATACTTCAAGTCGAGCTTGAAAACTGGCAATGGTTTTTGAGTTCAATCGATA
This sequence comes from Vespa velutina, assembly GCF_912470025.1. Classification (NCBI taxonomy): domain Eukaryota; kingdom Metazoa; phylum Arthropoda; class Insecta; order Hymenoptera; family Vespidae; genus Vespa; species Vespa velutina. The sequence goes on along the minus strand of NC_062190.1, from coordinate 5,619,624 downwards.
AAATCAATCTCGGCATTATATTCGATGACAAATATTTGAGATTATAGTAATTAACTTGGTACTCTCGGTATTTTTTCTTTTTTCCATTTGTTTCAATTAATTCGTATAAAAATCTTTGTGGTTTTAAAAGTAATTTATTAATTGTAATAGAACATATGACAGGCCGGAAATCTCTAAGTCTCGAAATTCTCTAAGAGAGTCCATCGTCAAGTTTAATTGAATCAACTTGGATTTACTCGATCATTTTCTCAACGCAGTGGTCTGGCCTTCCTCTTCGGTTATCCCGAAAGGCCAGGACACGACAAAGGACCTCGTAGCACGTAATAAATTCTATTTCGCCGATCCGAATCAAACGAATCCCGCAAAGTGCGGCATGGCTTTTAAATCTTGTTACCGAATCTACGCTGCTTATACCGAATATCTGACTAATTCGTAGAGCGGTCAGTGCATACGATGTATTCTGTATATCAGAAATATATATGTATACATGTATATATTTAACATCTGTTATTTATATACACATTTATACATAGAGAGTTCACATTTTCATTATGCATAGAGTTTTGCTATATATCCTTCTATAATAATAATAATAATAATATTAATAATAATACAAAACATAATAATTGAGATTAGATGATTATCAATTTTGCATCGACTCACGGTTTATACTATTTGCCATTCTCAAAAATAAAAAACATATCGCACATATTCTAATAATACGTTAAATGAAATGTTGCTTTTTGATTATTTCAGCAATGTGAATAACTCAGCCAGATGACATGCCTTTCATTTAGAAAGGAAATTATTTTTAAGAATAGGGAGAGAGATAAAAGGAAAGGAAAAAAAAATTCACAAGTAAATTTAGTTCTGCACGCGTTCATTCTCATCCTTCTTGGTAACGTCGTCTTAACATCATCAATTTCTCCGATGACTTAGGATCAGACGGTATTTTGCTCACTTCAATTCTTCTATCTTTCCTGTAAGGAATACCAGCCAGCAATGACGCTTGGCTCCTGCTTTATCGCGTATAAGACGAATTATTTACCCTCCGTAGCATTCTCCTTTTTCGCTTGCTGCTTTATTCACGACGAATACAGATGCACTAATACTAGCAGCATACTGGTATCACAAGCACCACCAGCATTGCAAGGAAGGAAATTTCATTTACTAATAATCCGTCGACCGTATGCGCGCGCACACCTATATTGTTTTTATTTTCTTTTTTACTTCTCCTCCTCTTCCTTCTTCTCTTCCTTCCATTTCCTTTTTCTCCCTTCCCACCCCTTTTTTTTCTATTTCTACCAGCCACCACGAGAAGGTTCCACGGCAGCGTAATTACTGGCATTCTGCTAATCGCTGCTTCCCTTATTTTTTTCTAAACGACTCGCTCACTTCTATTTGCGTCGTAACGAGTTTTCCAGAGAAGAGAAAATGAGGATAAAAGGCCTAAACCGGAAACGGTGAGTCTCTCCGTGTGATTCGTCGTTCCTGATGCTTGATGACGATAATGTTGATATCGTTTAAGCGAGATTAGATAACGTTAATTGTATTGGACCTTTTTACCGAGCTCGATTAATCGCGGTAGCCTCCCGATGACAACATGTTGTTATTTCGAGAAGATCGAAACTGACGAAATGAATACATGGATAAACATGAATTAAATGTGATATAACATTGAAATGAAAAAAAAAAAATGGATTTATGTTAGGAACTTTTTTTCCAACTTTTTCAACTTTTCATTTTAATACAAATCTTCTAAAATATTTACGATGTTTCGAATGAATATTATATACTCTATTGTATATTCCTCTTACTCTATAACCATTAAAATTCCTATTACGCACTTATGATTCTCCATCTATATTAAAGAGAAAAAGAAAGAGAGAGAGAGAGAGAGAGAGAGAGAGAGAGAGAGAGGCAGAAATATAATTACTCCCCACTACACCAAATATTGAGTTCTCCGCGAGCAATTGTCCGTCGCGATTCTAGTTGGAAGTAAAAAAAGAGAAAGTAAAAGAAAGAATAAGAAGAAAAAGAAGAGGAAAAAGAGAAGGAAAACGTAGGATTACTATAAAACGGCAAGGTAAATGCGTACGTCCCGAAATTCCAGTGAAGACCTCGTTGAAATTTCGGCTGCGCGAGTCAACCACGTCGAGCATCCACGTCCGCATCCATATTCATGCGGACCGCGGTGGCGGGTGGTGGGTATGCAAATAACAATATAGCAGGGGACCCGTGAAGGGATAAACGGGCTTGAGGGAAGGCTGGGAAGGTGGGAAAAGAGGAGAAGGAGGAGAAGGAAGTGGTAGAGAAGACGAAGAGTAGGTGGAGGAGGAGGATCGGTGTCGAGCGAGAACGCCGGATGACGAGATTTTTCAAAATGCGGAAACTAATATCGCCAAGCTCGCGATTTCTTGGGGTGTGAACCGGTCCAAATACGAGCTCCTCCTTCTCATCCTTCTATGCGGAATCCTATCTTCCTTCCAACGTTCACGCATACATACATATGTATACACATAGAATCGTAGACACATCTCTTTTACATCCAGCTTCCTTTACTCGACACAGCTTGTCCGCCTATACTCGCTACGATTTTTCCTATTCGACGTATCGTACATATGTACATAACGTTCGCACACATTCGCCATAGGGTTGCTACGAGTTAGAGTAGAGCTGCCGGAACCACGGCCCAGTGACAGTTATATGTAGCCATATAGCGATCACGATTCACGGTACACCGCCTCTTATCGGGTGCATCCTCGAAAGAGAGCTTTCCTTTATTAAAGCCATACCAGCCACGGTGTGTCACCGAAATGGTTGCTAGTGCTTCTTCGTTGTGAACGTCCTTTGCCGATACGAATGAATGCGTTTGAAAAGAAATTTTTTAACTGACGTTTCAATCTCCCCCACATCCCTAGTCTAGTAATATATAGTTTAATAATATATATATATATATATATATATATATATATATATATATATATATACATATATACATGAAGATTCGAACAAATTTTTCTAAAACAGACATGGCTACTGGATGAAATCGTAAAAATAGAATGAAAAGAATACAAATTACTTTGGGTTGATCGCAATTCGAACTCGTATTATCGCCGGTATTTCGTTCACGTTCGTTGTATCACTTTCTGATAATACACTATGTTCGCATAGATCTCCGGTGGGAATAGCAAAAGCTATGGTTAAACTGTCCGAACGAACGATACGCGAGGGAATATCGGTTTTCAGTCATTTTTGCATGATTTGGAAAAGGGGCCGTCGGTAGGAAAGCTATGCAATCATGGTTTTACCAACGCGGTTATTAATGGAGCAATGACCAAATACAAATCTTGCTGATGGACGAAACAACGATCGATCGCTGTTAAGAGTGATTTATAACATACTAATTCCATTATTTTACTTTTTTTAATTTTTTATTTAACATAGGAATCGTTGAGATAATAGAAAGTTTTTGATATTTGTAATCAGTACCGTAACTCTACTTTTTCTTTCTTCTTCTAATCTTTCACGTATATCTTCATACGTATACACTCTAACACGTATGTATGCACGTGACAAGCCGATTAGCATAATAAATTCCCTTCTCTCGGTTTCTCCGTTTCGCGTGAGCAAGTGCAGTTCTTTTTCTTTTTTTCTTTTTGTATTTTTTTTTTTTAAATTAGCAAGGATATTATTCCTCGTCCCTTATGAGAAAAAGAGTAAGGCACGAGGTCGCGTGGCTCGCTTATATATGGCGAAAGCTCGGATAACCGATATAAAATGGGGAAGGTTGTTCAATTCTCGTGGAAGAATACTTGCCGAGCTCTCGCGTTACGTTGAAATGTGACGCAGGTGAAAGGGAAGCGGCGTGCTTCATCGTTGTGTAATTTTCAAGGAGATGCAGATGAAACGGAACACAATGCGGAGTCGCGTTACAATGGGAGAGAAGAGAAAGAGAGAGAGAGAGAGAGAGAAAGAGAGAGAGAAAAAGAGAGAGAGAGAGAGAAAGAGAGAGAGAGAGAGAGAGAGAGAGAGGGAGAAAGAGAGAGACAAGGGAGAAAGAGTCCGGATAAGGAAAAAAGAAAAGAAAAAAAAGAGTAACGCGAACGCGTTATTTTTTTTCTTTTCTTTTATTTTTTTTTTTTTCTATCTCGCAATAGCGCGAGACACTAGGAATACTGACGCGGAGAGACAGCCGTGTATAGAGCACAAGAGTCGAGTCTTTTGTGGTTAAAAACGTTATTGTCACGCTCTTCGACGTATGTATTTCCTTTTCTTCTTTTCTCTTTTTCTCTTTTCTTCTTTCTTTTTTTCCCTTTTCTTGTTTCTCTCTCTCTCTCTCTCTCTTTTCTTTTTATTTTGTTTTTAGTCTATTTTTCTCTTTGCGATTTCAACGATGTTCATCGTACGTTTTACTTCTCGATTTTCTGCCATTTCGAGATACTCTTCGACTTTTCAGAGAGTCCTCCCTTCATTTCGATAATGGTCAAACGCTTTCTCGGTAGAAACTCGGTAAGTAGAAGGGAGCGTCGTAGCGTAGCCCTTCTCGAGCAACCCTGCTTGAGCCAAGTCATTCCATAGATTCCGCGTACGTGACACGCAAGATTTCCCGCGTGATATGAAACGCCATATAGTTATACATGCACTCCGAGAAGAACAACGGAAAATTAAAACAGGAAGTATACGTTGCCATCGAGATAGACTTTCTTCTTCAACATCTATTCTTCAATTTTATAACACTAGAAAAAGAACACGTACATTTACATGTACACATGTATATATGTATTATACATACATTTTAGAGTTACCTTTTGTAAGTTGAAACGAGGAAATGCGAAATTCTGTAAAAAGAAATCGCCAGCCGGAAGTGACCTATCAATCTTGGAACACAAAAGAGAGTGCTGTGACGAAAAAGAGGAAAAAAGAGAGAAAAAATAACGAGAGAGAGAGAGAGAGAGAGAGAGAGAGAGAAAGAGAGAGAGAGAGAGAGAGAGAGAGAAAGAAAAAGAGAGAGAGAGAGAAGAAAGGGATTGGGTAGACTATTCTCGCGAGGTTTCAGGAAAAAGATCAAGTTCATAAGAATAGGGAGAGTCCTTAATATCCTGGTTCCTTTACCCGATTTCCGTAACTTTGACCACGCACACGCGCTCTTCTCTTATGCGTTAACTCTCTCTCTCTCTCTCTCTCTCTTTCTCTCTTACTTCATTTTTCTCTTCTTTTCTCTCTCGACCTCTTTCATAGCATTTTCCGGAGATTCGAGCTGCAACCATCTCAAGCTCTTCCTGAGGGCAATAGTTGTGCTGATGGTGGGAGGGAGGGAACGAAAAGAGCCTTTTCAAATCTCTCCACATTTAAATATTCCTACCAAATCTCACTCCATCTTCGAACGAACCAACACGAATCGTGATTGTATTCAAAGGGTCTTTTGCTTTCTCTCTCTCTCTCTCTCTCTCTCTCTCTCTCTCTCTCTCTCTCTTTCTCTCTCTCTCTTTTCTTTTCTCTCTCGTTCGTTCATTTTTTTATCTTCTTCTCTGACTTTCTTTTCACCTATGCTTATCTTGTCCCTTTGATATTACTTATACAATCGTGGTGACTGGCATTCTAGAATGGAAGGCACTTGCATGGAAAAGCCACCTTCTTCGTTCGTTTTACGTGTTGCGTCCGATCGTGAATACATGACTTGTATCACTAGTCCACTGCTTTTATCTATCTTTCTCTCTCTCTCTCTCTCTCTTTTTCGATTCGTTTAGAGATTTCCCTACCCGAAGCTTCGCATTGTTCGTCCTGAATCGACTTAATTCTGGATACGCCAACGACTAAGAAGAGGATATCTATCTGCTAGATTCATTCTATTC
>NC_062190.1:5536269-5606269 GCF_912470025.1 Vespa velutina | reverse complement strand
ACGAAGCCTTCGTCTATCATAAGTTAGGCTCCTCGTGTCGGACTACGAGAGCTATCTCTTTCTCTTTCTCTCTTTCTCTCTCTTTCTCTCTCTCTCTCTCTCTCTCTCTCTCTCTCTCTTTCCCGAAGTATAAGTGAGATGCCGATGATATTGGTAGTAGTAAAAGGTAGTGCTCGCGAGCCTACCTAAATCGTTTTCATGTGAGAACGCATAGACTTAACTGTATATGTATCCTTAGTACGTGTATACAGCAAAGTATCGTTGAAGGATGGTCAAAGGTGAAGACTAAGGCGGCGGAAATGGTAGAAGGTAAAGGTAGAGCTTACTTAGCCGCCATTTAAACCTGAAAGCGAGCTTTGCTTCTTCGTTTTGAGATCAAGCCGTGATATAAACAACATAACGCGGCAATTCATCCCTTCTAAAATAAGAACATCATTTTCCTCTTTCTGTCTTTGTTTCTCTTTCTTTCTCTTTCTTTCTCTTTAATCTTATAGCTAACATAGTAAACATCATTTACGCACTTGCAAGAAATATTTTCCGAAAGGGCATGAAAAATAGGAATCGTTTTGCCGAGATAATGATCGATGGTCGATCGTATCGATGTAATAAACCGATCTCTTTACCGTAATATGAGAAAATGGTGTTAAAAGCGTTCATGCTACTAGCTACCGAAGCCATTCTTCCCTTGTCCGATAAATTATCCATGGAATATTCGCGCGATCGCGTCGTTAGGCAACGACCAGGGGCATATCGAAATTCTTTTGACAATCGTCGAGCATTCGGGGAGCTTAATGCTTTATTAATGGATGACTCTCTAGGGGTTGAAGAGCCTTTGAACTCGTTGGGATGTAAAATCTCTTCCTATCTTTCTCCCTATCTCTCTCTCTCTCTCTCTCTCTCTCTCTCTCTTTCTCTCACATTCTATCTATTTATCTCTCTACCTCTATCTCTATCTCTCGTTTTCTTTCTCTTTCTATCCATCTATTTCTCTTCCTCGAGATGATAGAGATACATAATGCGAAACGTAGCATTCCTAACGCGGATATTATCGCACGATCCAGCCATTCGAATAAGCAAGTTCTTGTGGGAAAGAAAGAGATAGGGAGAGAGAGAGAGAGAGAGAGAGAGAGAGAGAGAGAATGAGACAGAATGTTAATAGCTTCTCGCGAGAGACGATACGAGACGATGCTCGCGCGTCTTCGCTCGACTTTCAAGAGATCGAGAGTACTCGCAGTTCTGTATATATCTGTCAAAACGGGAAATGAAGCTGGCGTGTTCTCTCCTTTCCAAGAATACGAGTTTTGCTCTTCTTCGCTCTCTCTCTTTCTCTTTCTCTCTCTCTCTCTCTCTCTCTCTCTCTCTCTCGCTTTCTCTTGATGCCACGACGATGATATTAATTGGCCGTCTTGACGAGAGAATAATGAGCGTGGAACGATGAGATTACCTCGGAGATATCTGAAACGACTTTCTTGGGGGTTTCAGAAGCACCACACCGTCTTTCTCTCCACTTTCACCTCTTCCTCCTTCTTCTCCTCCTCTACTTCACTAGACGACACTTTACCTCGTCTAAGCCACGAGGGAACGTGTTTCAGAGTAGACGCTCGTAAATCGCCCTTCGATATCCCTCTCGATCGAATGTCGAACGGATCAGCGCTTACACAGAGGTTGCATAATTAATCTCGAGTGTTTACCCTATGGAGAAAGAGCAAGGCCATAGGGCAAGCCTTTTCGTAGCTATAGAACCGGTGCTGGGCGCTAACTAGTTTTCGAAGCTACCACGCAGAAAGAAGAAAATCGGTAGAAAAAGAGGCACCCTACTAGGATGAAAGGTACGCGGAAAGAGCTAGAGAAAAACGTCGGAGTACTAGTGGTGATGAGGGTGAGGCTAAGGGTGAGAGGAGACCAGGACGAAAAGAGAGAAAGAAAGAGAGAGAGAGAGAGAAAGAGAGAAAGAGAGAAAGAGAGAGAGAGAGAGAGAGAGAGAGAGAGAGATGAGGTTGGAAGGAGTAAGCGGAAAACAAAATAAAAGAGGAAAACCTCTGGCAATTTTTCACTAGCTTTTTAAAGCGCGGCTTAGGTACTCGCGGAGCGAGTTTGAATCGATTTTCCTAGAGGGCCCCATTTTTCTACTCACCTTCTTGTGCCAAGCAGTGCAAACTGTACCTACTTTCAGCTGTTTCGCTCACTCGCCCTTTCTCTCTCTCTCTCTCTCTTTCTCTTTCTTTCTTTCGAATGTCGTCTGTTCGTTCGTTCGTTCGTTCGTTCGTTCGTAAAGCATGGCGAAGGCCGGGGAATTCGAATCAAAACTTGCGTCTTTCCATGCTCGAGAATTCTCGCCATCTACATTGTACGTGTCTTTTGTGTGTTAGAAGCCTGCTGCTAATACTACATTTAAAATTTATGTTTATATGTTGATACTCGATTTGTGAATGTTACCTAGTAGGCAGAAACTCGATTGTATCGTTAAATTTGGACGAAGAATATTTATTTCTTTATATAATATATATAAGTTTGTGTATGTATATTTATCGACGATACATTTCGATCGACCGACGAGTAATAAGCTCGTTATTAATGATCGTCGCACAAACGATTCCTTTTTCTTATTTTCTTTTCCTCGAATTACGTGCCATTCCTCTTTCTCTCCTCTACTCCTTTCATTTCCTCTCCTTTCTCTTCCTCCTCGTTATTTCGTTATAAAGACCGCATCAATTTATGCTTACCAACTTTGAGTAGAAATATCAATAAAATAAAATAACATTCATAATTAATGCCACGCTAACATAGGATATAATTCACGATTCGAAGAATATTATATTTTACGGTGATCTGGCCTGCAAAATATGTTTGCAAATACGATTTAAATACATGTAATAATCAGAGAGTATTGATATATATTTAAATATCGAATTATATTTACTATGATTATGCGCAACAAAACGTTTCACCCTTTAGAATAATTAATTGTAATATAAATACATAGATAAGTGTAGATAACAATCGAGTCGACAGTCGAAGTTTTCTATGTATAGGTCAATTTTTTTGAAATTTATTTAATGCATTTACGTTTTCTATAACATGTTTGTTAAGGAATTGTTATAATTTTTTTTTTAAAGATTTATTGTATATTCAGGGAAAAAGGAATGCTTGTTAAATCCTCGTTTTTACAATTCTATATATTTCGAAGAATCCCCAAAATGAGTTTTGGTACAATTTTGAAACGACCGCCCACGTTCTTTATCTCGCTCTTTCATTGCTTCTCTTTTTTTCTTGTTTTATTTTCATTTTTTTTCCCCTATACACGCACGGCGTATTTCACGATCGACGGACTTTCTATTCCTCGTCCCCGAAAAAATATTACCTTTTGGCGCGACCCGCCTCGGCGTCAAATCGAAATCATATCGGCGAATTCAGACAAGAGGCCGGTATTTCCCGTTGCGCTGTATACAATGTCGATACAATCAATCAGGCACAAAGGGTGAGAGAATGAACGTGTATATGTATGAGAGTGAGAGAGATTGACGGAATTTCGTTTCAGACTTCTGTGGAGTCACGGCCGACTTGTTCTCTTCGCGATATCATAGTCCCACCTTTAAATCGTCTCTCTCTCTCTATCTATCTCTCTTTCTCTTTCTCTCTCTCTCTCTCTCTTTCTGTTTCTATCGATCAACTAGTTTAGAAGGAATATACAAGGTCAGCGCCATAATTCCCGGCCAGCGATCACGGAGATATACGCGTTATTATCGTTTCGCGTTGGTGGTGCATCATGAAATGTCCCGACGATGATGGAAACTCGTAAAAGTTCCTCGGTTAGAGAGAAGAGAAGAGAAGAGAAGAAAGAGAGAGAGAGAGAGAGAGAGAGAGCGAGGCCGAATGCGCTCGTTAAAAATGTAATAAACGAACGATACCGTTTGATAAAACAAAATATTCTGATTTACCATTTATCTTTCTGCGACTTCTGGAAATTTCATTGCAATCTCTATGAAAGTCTTACCGTACTTAGACACGGAAGTATACCGTTATACTGCAGTTTCAGAATCACCCTCTCCGTTTTCAAACTTGTCTATATATTTTTCTATATTAAAGATGGTTATAAATTCTCTATAATTTTTATCGTATAATATCGATGATTATCTTTTTGAATATTAACAAGGTTATAGATCAATAATTATTATTACGGCTAAAGACGATGAGCATCGTTGATTATATTCTGACCAAAAACGAAACATATATATATGCGTCCTACGTCGAGAAAGAGAAGGATCATTGGTCGCATTATGGCGCTATATTATCGCGCTCGTATAGAGCAGCAACTAGGCTACGTTAGGAGAAGGACGACGGTAAGTCGTCCTTAATGAGGAAGATTAAGAGGACTTACGAGATCTCGCCAAAGGGAGCGAAGGCTTCCCTCAAGGTCTGCGTCTCGATCTCCGGGCTCAGGTCTCCTACGAATATGTGGTAGTGTTCTGAAATAGAGAGTATAAAAGGCCTTCGTTAGAGTGATTAAATCTATACGATGAACTTGTATAATATATATATATATATATATATATATATATATATATATATATATATAATATGCAAGTATGTGATTATAATAAAAGAGAAGAGTAATTCGAAAATTATTATTATCATTTAAAATTACATATAATAAAATTTAACAGTAATATCCTTGATCAGAGAACGTGACCGTAATTTCAACGTTCAACTCCTATGTATATATTATGTATATATTATAATATGCATAAGAACCAGTAAATAATATGAAATGCATGAAAAAAAATATGATAAAAAATGAGAAAAATTTTAAAGAAGATACTTTAATGCTACAATATTATTATACAGTCGGCAGGAAATCTTCGTACGTACTGTTATCGTTTGATGAACGTTTCAGGTTAAGTATGATTACTAAAAGGATAGAATCCATGTGTTTACTTTGTCTGTTATTGAAAATTTCGATACGATCTATTCTAACCAGATTATACGCAAATTCTATACATAAAAAGATCTTACGAGATTTGTCCTGTATCAATGACAACGATAAACATTTATATATGTATATATATTAATATCTATAATACATTTAGAAAAGAAGGAAGTCTTTGAGAAATGATAAAAGAAAAATTTTATCAGACACTAGATCCACCTTTGAAACATTTTTTATTTTTATACAAAAACAACAATCGTTTTAATACTTCTCAAAGTTCGCACTGGAATGATGAAATCAAATAAAAGAGAAGAGGTAAAGGAGATATCTCGCTATTCTCTATTAATTCAGATCGATAGTCCAATAAGATCAATCGATATTTATTGTTTTACGAGGTTTCCGAGTGCTTTTCGATACCTACATACGATATCTTATTGTAATTTATATTACAATATCTCGTCAATTGTTCGAATTTACATAATATTACAATATTTATATATAATATATATATATATATACACATATTATATATATTATATATTATATATATGCATTATATATATATTTTATATATATATATATATAGTCTTTAAATTGTAACAATATGGAGGATATAAAATAAAGCGGTAATTAATTGTTTCTGGTGGAGCAATCAGCGTTCTCCATGAAATAGATAATGACCAATAATGACCAGGGTCAGCGTCGCTGTGCAACCAAAATCCTTTCAGGAACGTATGATGAAAATTCTATCGCATAGTCCTATTTTCAAGATTGTATTTATGATATAGTTTCTTCGATAATAATGATTTTTTATTAAAACATTACATTGTACGCGTAACGACACACGTTACATTCACTGTACAACGGAGAAGGATTCTAGAGAATCTGTTTGAGGTAAGCCAGAACGTCGTCGCGTTGCCTATTCTTTAGGTATTCAACACAATTATCGCGGCTTCGCAAAAGCGTCGGCCGAGCGTAAAATCACAGCAAGGGTATCCCTCGCTTTCAACGTTCCTATTAAAATTGCAACCGGTAATTTAGCATTGTTAGGTTAGGTAGATACCTTGGATAATACCGCGTGCACCCCATATTTATTCGCGGCCTTTGTTTGCATTTGCTTTGGCCCGGCGGCGACTACACGAGAAAGATAAAGAAAGAGAGAGAGAGAGAGAGAGAGAGAGAGAGAGAGAGAGAGAGAGAGAGAGAATACAGATGAGAAAGAAAAAGTAAGATAGAGTCGATACCGATCGTACGAAAGGGCAATATTTATAAAATCAAATTATTTTAAATTATTATTGATATTTAAAATGTTTATAATTCTATGGAGATATTAGGATATATTCTATAGAGATATCTTCATTTATATGTTTACTATCGCCGATAATTATATAAATTAATGAATATATAGTGAGAAAAAGATCGAGTAATTTCAAATATCTGAAGTATAGGATCGAACTTTGGAATATTATTTATTACTTAATGTTCAGAAGATAGTCACTATTCCGTTCTCTTCCGCCAAAATAACTGTTCGAGCGCCAAGACTACTTTTTTGCAGGCTCGCTTAAATCTAATTCGTCGTATAATTGAAGGGAAAGGCGTCGAGATTGATTTCGAATTCAGTTGTGGGTAAATCGAGAGACTATCGAATTTGCTTCGATCGTTAATCATTCTCGTTTAATGTCTCTCTACTTTCCTTCTCTCCCTATCCCTCTCTTCTTCTCTATCTTTCTTTCACTTCTTCTTCGTTTCTATGTAAACATACATACTCACACACATGAACTTCAAATCATTGGAAAGTATTTTTAGCTTCGGCGGAAACTCACGCGTTAATTTATTACTCGCTCGAGGTTGGCTTTCGTCTCGATTGGTATATTAGCTTTTATAGGAAAGAAGGTTGGCGTAATGTCATGCTCGGGAAATTGAGAAAAATACTTAAGCGATGTAACTCTTGTGCACAACGGAGAGAGAGAGAGAGAGATAGAGAGATAGAGAGAGAGAGAGAGAGAGATAGAGAGAGAGAGAGAAGAAAATAAAAAGAAGGTCGTTCGGATTCGAAGCTGAGTCAGAGACTCGGTGAGAAAGCCGAGAGTGGGCCGACTGTTAGTCGGCTTTCGCCGAATCTGGAGTTATGGAAATTTTCTTCTACGGCAATAAATAATATTTGCACCAGTAAGCAGGAAAGACGCGGTAAAACTGTCGATATAGTGTACGCGCGAAACCGGTACTTTCAAGCTCTCTATACTTTCTACTCATAGCCCATACACCAGCCCTTTATCCCCACTACCATTACCACCTTTCATCTCCTCCTACCCCCTTTCAACCCCATTGTCGGCACCTACGCGCCGCGGCTTTAGCGTGTTCGCTGAATATGCATTTCGTTCTTGCGAAATCCAGTTCGTTTACTCTATCCCTAATTGCTCCACTTTGCTTTAGAGTTTAAGATGGATTCTCCATTTATTACCATTGATGTGCCAGTTTGTTGACCTCATTTGCATTTTTTACCAACTCGTCGTCGTCCATCGTCTGCGACACGGAATCTTCGAAATTTTCGAGATCGAGATAGGAATTAGAAGATCTCGTGCAAATTTACCTTTGGTCGAGCGACATCTTTCCGTATTAGCATATCACGTTGACTGCAACGCAAGATCTTTCTCTGTCTCACTTTATTCTAACGACTTCACAACGTCGTCTTACTCTTCTCATCGAATTGAGAATAAGAGATCTCGAATTACCTCAAGAAAACCGACGCTTCTTCGTTTCCTCTTACTTTATCTCTTTCTATCTACTTCACGGTGCTTTTGTCTAATGTTCGAAAATCACATTAGCGTCGTTAATAAGTACTCGAGAGTTCTATCGACTTTGGAAAATCATCATTCTCCTTTCCTTATCCAATGGCGAATCTGATCTCACGAAGTAACTTCGATTGGATCAACGAACGTTATCCTTTCATTTCTTCAACCCTTATCGACCCCCATTCACTTTCTTTTTTTTCTTATTCTTCGCCTTTGCTTTCACCGTCACCTTTAAAGGTAGGATGCATCGGGTAACTGGGTTAAGAAGCTGTAGTCGAAAATCGAGTTATATCTATGAAAAAAGAGATGGAAGAAATAAAACAGAAGTAAAAAGGGAAGGAAAAGGGATAGGAGAAGGGCTAACGGTAGGATAGTTTCAGTGAAGGAATTGAGGGTGGTTTGATTACAATCGGTTTGATGGTCTACCCCCGAGGAGATTCTGGTTGGCGCACAGAAATGTTCACAGACACGTACAGATACATATACAGTGAGCTCATTCTGGTGAATTAGTTCGAAAGCTCGTCATCTACTCCTCGGTCATCGTATCTCGAGTGGTGGATATCGAAGCTTCTGTTTGATAGATATCATTCCTTTTAAAAGAAATCGACAAAACTTCATTCTTTTCCACGTCGACGTGAACGACGACACTTCGTCGAACATCATACGATGTCATTCTTTTAATTGATAAACGTTCTGTATAACGTCGACATCAAATTTTTAAATAATCAGAATATCGTGTTCTCATTTTATGAAAACGTTATTAGAACTTTTCTTTATGAGTTCATTCTAATCAGTCAACTAGTATTACAATTTTAATTAGTAATGTATGTGTTCAAGAAAAGAAATCTTTTCGAGTAAAAAGGAAGAAAGAGGAAAAGGAAGACGAAGGTTAGAAAAGGAAAAACCTTTAAGAGTTCTCACCAGCTTTCCATGTTATTTGACACTTCGTATAAAGGCAAGAATTCTTCATGCTCTCGAGGAAATCTTCAAAAAGAGGAAGATATAAGGAGCGAAAGATCATGTAGACGAATGATTGCAGAAACGGTCTGTTGGTACTTTGGAAAAAAGAGATCTATATGGGGAGTCTGTAAAACGATCGAATCGTTGGTAACGATGTAAATAGAGAAAGAGAGAGAGAGAGAGAAAAAAAAAGAGAGAGAGAGAGAGAGAAAGAGAGGGAGAGACAAATATAGAGAGAAAGAGAGCATCATAGCGTATTACTGTCTACCGAACGTTCGACGAAGGGCTTTTCAATAAAGCTGGAGTAATGGAGCGTCATTTATTATTGCAGCTAGGCTTCTCTTTCTGACGCAGGAGGCCTGAAAGAGCATGTAGAGAGGAGGAGAGAAAGAGAGAGAGAGAGAGAGAGAGAGAGAGAAAGATGAAGCTATATGAATTCTCGCATGTATTCGTGAGCCTGGTCAGCCGAGTTAACTCCCGCTAATACAGTTTTGCTGGAGCTGGACAGCACGATGATTCCGGTTGAGTGGCGAGTCTGGTACCACCGGTATTATTATAGTCATCGTTCACGTCGACAGACCCGGTAGCCAACGATGACGGATGCGCAAACATAATTATTATCACCGTCGTCATCGCGATCGTGCGCGTCAACGATCGCGGCTGCTGTTGGCTCTCGCAAAGATCGTTAAAATTCTAATGATATTATTCGTCTCTACCAAGTTTCGAGCGTTCTAGCCCGTGTTAGGTACTTTCTACGTACATTAGTGAACCAATAATAACGTATACGATGCTGAGTTATGTTTCTAATTTTTAATCTATAATTCATGAAGCTCGTCATCATGTGTCAAATTTTGTATATATTCCCACGAGAAAATTCATATTTAGAATTAATTTATATATTATACATGTGAAATGTCAACGAAGAACGAAGTGTTGTATAATTTCTGGATGCGATTTTTCTTTTTCAAATTAAATAGTTAGAGATAAATCTTTAATAACAATTCATTAATATTTTAATACCAAAAAGAATCGTTCATTCAACTAAATTACTCCTCTTTTTTTTTTTTTTTTATTATATAAAATAACGATCATCGAGATACGATGAACGTTACTTGATCTTTATTTCTCTTTTTTCTTTTTTTTTTTTTTTATACAGCAGTCTTTTAATCGACGAGGAGAGTTTTCCAGTTTCTTCACTTATCGTTCTAGTAAGAGGTACTCGCTCGAAACGAGAGTTTTTTGAAAGCGTAACGTTTCTAAAGAAGGGTTCAAAGAAGAGAGAAAAGAGTTTGTAGTATGTAAAGGAGAACGCTCTTGTGGTGGGAAGTACTCGATCGATCATGAGGCTCGATAACTCGAGCTGTTCAAGCTCAGAAATATGATTACTTTTTTGCCAAGACGATTATCGACTATTTTTTAAAAATAATCCGGTCGGTCCTGCAATATCGCAGTGCTTCTCGAGAATTATCTAAAAAGGGAACATAAAAAGAAGAAAAGAAAGAAAGAAAGAAAGAAAGAAAGAAAGGAAGAAAGAAAAAAAAAAAGAAAGAAAGAAAGAAAGAAAGAAAGGAAGAAAGAAAAAAAGAAAGAAAGAAAGAATGAAAGAAAGAAAGAGTTGATATTAAAAACTAGTTCGATGTGAAAAAAGAAAAAAAAAGAAAATTGAAGGGAAAGAAAAATCATTGGCCAATTGTTGTTTCGTGACCGACTCTTTAATACCGCAATAACGTCGAATTATTTCTAGAAGGGTAAATCTGCGAATCATTGAGTAAAAGATTTAAATATTAAAAGGGTAGATTAAGTGTTCCCTATCGAAAAACTTGAATATGTTTCGTTTGGAATTAGTCGCTTTTTCTTTCGCTTACTTGTCCGGTAAACGGCTCGATCTTTCACTACGTGCCACTCTAAAGGACGGATTGCTTCCGGTAGAGAAGGACGAATGCGAGTGGACAGCGATTCGAGCCACGTGTCACGATCTTATCTTACACACACATATATATATATATGTATGTATGTATGTATGTATGTATTTATGTATGTATGTGTGTATGTATGTGTGTATATATGTTGCTATGTAAAAGTACAGAAAGAGAGAGACGAGGAAAGTATAGAAAACGATGGGTATATAGATAGAAAAGAAGGAAGAACGTGCTTTAAGAACTATCGAATGGTTCTATCGATAATGCCAGAGAGGAAAACGTGGAAAAGTCGATCGTAGATCAAGCCTTTCCTTAATTTCCCGGGACAATCGTTGATTTATAATGGCTGGTAGACAGCGAAATTCAGGAATGTTCCTTGCATTCTTTCTTCTTCTCTTTCTCTCTTTATATTTCCTCCCCTCCTCTCTCTCTCTCTCTCTCTCTCTCTCTCTCTCTCTCTTTTTCTCATGATAAAATGATAGGATGGTATCAAGATATACAAAGTCTCTGAAAATAGGGATCTATTCTCTTCTGTTAGATGCTAGAGTAATGACCAATGGCTCCCCGACGACAACAACAACAATATAATAATAAACATAACAATAACAACAACAATAGCATTAATAACAGCATTAACAACAACGATGACGATAGCGACGAAGATAAGTATGATCATGAACATAGAACGTAGTTGACATAGAACGTAGCAAGAGAAGTGGGAGTTGTGGTAAGGTGGTTTGTAAGGTGTGGCAGAACACATATGGGTACTCATAAACCTCTGTGAACCCTGGCTTAGGATTTCGCGGATCGGAAATATGGGTCACATCCCGACCGACTCGAGCCGACCGTGAATCGCCCTTTCAACGATCTCCTCCGATTGGTCGACGGACGATTTCGTGGCGTAATCGATGAACGCCACGCAACGCCCTGCCCGTTATTGGCTCGGTCACGATAGGATCTTGCTAGCTTGGCCGGGCCTCGGTATGCACTTTAAATACACGTCGTCGTCGTCTCCGATGGTGGAATGCTTGGAGAACGTTTCTTTCGATTTACCTTTATCGAATCTACTGACGAAACTTTTTCCATCTTTCGACAAAATTTCATTGCTTTTTTTCCCTTCTTTTTCTCTTTTTTTTCTTTTTTTTCTTTTAATTCGAAATATCCCAGAACCGTGTGCGATTTAATAGGAGAATTTATACGCTCTGTGATATCGGGAGATGATAACAACTCGCTGACGTTTCGTGCGAGAATGAATGCGAAGGGTTGAACATTTTTGTTTCTGTCTCTTTTTTTATTTTTTTTATTTTTTTTCTTTTTTTTATTTCGCTCGATGTTGTCTTTTAGGATCTACGTTTGTTTTATTTACGATTCGTTGTCACATCGATAGCGTTAGCTTCGATGAAAATGTCGTTTGTTGTTATGAAATGAATTTGATATAAAACGTTCGACCCTTTACATTTTGTATCCTTTTTTTATTCGTAAATTTTATATAATGGTTTTTTGGGCTATACCGTGTCAATGGTTAGAAACGTATGTTTGAAAGAGAGAGGGAAAGAGAGAGAGAGAGAGAGAGAGAGAGAGAGAGAGAGAAGCGTTTACGCGTGGTAACTGGCACGAGAAAAATCCTAAGGTCGAAAATTTGGGAATACTCGGTTGCACACATTCCACCTGAGTACTCGTTAAATCATACCCTTAGGAAAGACCGGTCAGAATTTTCGTGAGTGCCGATGGCGAGTCGAGGAAAGTCAGGAAACCGTGAAAAGCATTTGTCCGCGTGAAAACACCTTCGGAGATACCCTAACAAGGACCGGCCTTCTTCCTTTCCACACTCTTCAGACGTCTTCTCTATCGTCTCGGAGTTCTCTTCTAGTCGAGCAAAGTGTTGGGGTCGCTGAAGTCAAGGGTTGCTCCGACAAAAAGGAAGAAAAGAGAACGGCAAATTCCACTTGGAGAATCGAGGAAATCAAGCCGATACGAGTTTGATTTAAACTCTAACTAAGCAATCACACGAAGTTGATCGAGTTGCGGCCAATCAGCGGTTAATTCGTACATTTGTATTCACCGGTGATCTCTCCTATCTCCACTGGTAGTGGTAATAGTGAAGGTAGTGGTGGTGGGTACTACCCTCTTTTATACGAGCGCCTTATTCTCCCCACTTCGTTTCGCAGCAGAGCTACCGTTATCGGTCCTTGTCTTTTACCGCTTACCCCTTCTAAATCCCATCTCATCTCACCTCACCTCACGTCCCATCACCTCACCTCACCTTCCCTCCCCTCACCTCACCTCACCTCAATATCCCTTACTTTACCCCGCTCTGTCCATCTTACACTCTTTTTCTTTCTTTTTCTTTTACTTCGTTTTATTTTCTTGATCGGTCGATCGGTAATAAACAGTTGATCCGCACTCTATTGGGATTTTAACCAGATTGACTCCCGCCGGAACTCTTTCTCGATTGTTTCTACCGCGAGCGATTTCCTATACGATTCTCGCCTCGAATATTGCCGTTGCTCGTGGGAATAGATCGGTATTGAAACGTTATCGGAGAAAGCAACGATTCGACTGTTCCGTAACAACGAGGCGGTATCGCGCTACAGTGCTCTTTCTTCGATGCTTCGTTGATCTAAAAAAAAAAAAAAAAAAAAAAAAAAATAATGGAAAGAAAAAAAAAGGAAGAAGAAGACTAAGAAAAAAGGAAGAAGGAAAGAAAGGGAAGAAAAAAAAAGAGGAGAAAGAATGAAGCGACGAGGGATAGGGGGAATGAAAGAGGGAAAGGAAAAAAAAAGTCGCGGAGGTAGTTGGAAAGAAAAGTCATTAGCGATTGTGGCCTGAGTGCACTTTTCACTGTGCAACTTCTTCCTCTCTTGCCCCACTCAGTTACTCTTTCTCTTTCTCTCTCTTTCTTGCACGAGCATTAAAATCGTTATCCTTTCGGGAAGGCATAACGACGGCCCGGAAAAATATTTTATTATGGGTGATTATACGCGACGTCCGATGGATACGATACGAACAAAATGAATTATTATCACGGATCTTTTACAAAATTGGAATTGTCGGCTCCCTTTTTTTTTTCTTTCCTTTTTTTATTACTATTATTCTTTTCTTTCCATTTATTTTTATGTTATTTTATTTTATTTTATTTCGTTTTATTTTGTTTTATTTTATTTTATTTTTATTGTCAGAGAAATGTCACGTTCGTCGAGATTAATGAAGGCGTTGCACAGCGGCCGAACAATGATCGATCTCTTAATTAATGAGGTTACAAATCAATTAGCGATCTACGCGTCGGGCTAATTAATTTCTTTGTTAGTGCATTGGCGATTCCTCGATAGTCGCGATACGATTCACGCAAGCGCGTCAATTCCTCGTTCCCTTCTCGCAGTCCCGTTTGATCGTAGCTGATGTGTGCATCTGTTATATCGCGAACCGTAGGCTAGCCCATCGGCCTCCCGATACATTCGTAACAATACTGCAGAATCGAAAGTGTATTGTCGACCGTATAATGGAAGCACTTTGCGACAAATTGGTTGTTCTGCTAGTAGGATATGCTACAGAGTCCAACGCTCTTTCTATTTAAAAGACCACTGTTCAAACATTTTCTAATTCGAGAGTTTTAGTTTTATTTAAAAATTGAGAACGATCAATTACCTTTACTTCCTTTCCAATGTTTATGATTTGAATTAATTTAAGTTAAGGTCAAAGAATAATTTTTATACTATATGCTTGTACATTAATATTGTTTTTCTATTTCTCTTCTTATCGATAATGAATTTTTATTTCGATCGATTGTTCTCTTTTCTATTCGTTCTGATTTATTATCGTCAAATTGCGACACCTCTTCCTTCCTCACGATTCGCGTATTCACATTTGTCAAAGGATTGACGATCTCGTTATAGAACTGGAGAAAATCGGTGGACAAAATCGATTTTAACGTATCATCGAATTCGTTGGCGAGTGCTCTTTAAAATATAGCCGCTTGCGATTCGGGGTGGATAGGCTTAAAGCAAATATTTATGTCCGACTAGGAAAGTCGACGTTGATCGTATGATTAATGGTGATCCCCTAAAGTCGAATATGCCTTGAATTTAGATGTGAGCCTTATTACATTTCCCCTCTCTGAATCCTTTACTGAACCTCTAATCTGCTCACGACCAGTATAAATACGTTTCTACGAATTAGAAATTCTCTTGGAAAAGCTAATCTAATATACGAAAACAATTAACTCTTTCTCTTTCGTAGGGAGAACAAAGTCCGAGGAAAGGTTATGTTTCTTGAGTATCTTCATTGATCCACTAAGAGAGGGTAGTAAATAGACGTATCTAGTCGAATGAAACTTTTAATAATTATTGTGGCAATTAGAGTGACATTTTTTAATTATTTTTACAAACTTATCTGGTGATAGCTTTATTGTCATCTAGAAAACTGGTAAACGCTTTGTGAACTCTTTGAATCAAAGAAGAAAAGGGAGATGGGGGAGAGAAATAGAGAGACAGCAAAAAAAAAAAGAAAGATAGGAATATCAACGTGATTTAATCTTACGGAGAATAGTTTTTATCCAAGCTGTTGGTAGGTCGACGTCACGAAAAAAGCTCGTTGTTTCCAAAGATACCCTCGTTTATTGCTCTTTCGAGCTCATAGCTCGTCGACAGTTTCGAAACAAAGGGAAGATGTAGAGTCGGTACGCGTCCTACCGAGAGAGCGAGTTTTAGCCGATAGTTTTTATTTCGTCAGCTTTGTGAGTGTTGAAAGAGAAAGAGGGATAGAAAAATAGAAAAAAGAGAGAGAAAGAGAAGGAGAGAGAAAGAGAAAGAACACGTATATGTGTCTGCATATGTATAGGTGTGTGTATACGTCCGTATGTGTACGTACTCGTTCACCAAACGCTATAGCTGGCATCGATAGGGCGCTCACGCGGGCTCAACTGTAAATCGTCGTGATTTAGGGGATGAACGACATATTGGGCAATGCATGGGGCTCGAAGTAGGGGGGGGGGGTAAGGCCGGCGTATAGTATAGGAGCGTCGCGTATGGTATGGCAGCGGCGTACCTGCAGCGACGCGATGCATGATGCATCGTCCCTAGACGAACGTAGATACGTCTCGCGCCCGATTTGTCCATCGGACTTTTGGGGAAGAGTAGAGGCTTGCCTCTTTCTACCAGCCGATCGACCACCGTCTCTACTCGTCGATAATTTTAATCACGATAATTTTTATCATGACGTTACTGATTCAGTTAAATCGAAAAATTTAATTGAAAAATATATTCGAAGATTTTTCGGAATCTTGGTTTCAAGTAAATCTTATTTCTATTTTTCTGTCCGTCTTTGTCTTTGTCTCACTCTCTTTCTTTTTATCTCTGTTTCTCTCTGTCTTCCTTTCTCTTTATCTTTGTTTCTAGCTCTTTTTTCTCTCTCTGTCTCTATATCTCTCCGTCTGTCTTCTTTTTTCTCTGTCTCTGTTTCTGGTTCTCTCTCTCTCTCTCTCTCTCTTTATCTCTTTACCTCTCTCTCTTTCTCTCTTTCTCTCTCTTGGAGATCTGCTTTTACTCCTTTTCATCCTTGCGAATGGTTGTCTCATGTACATTGAATCAGCTTAATTAAATGGTCTCTAGGTAAAGCATGATTCCCCGCCTTGCCGACGATCGACGGCATTTGCGCGTTCGCGTGGCTCTATATATGTTCTCTATACCTACGAGAAATCAAGAGAGAGGAAGAGGAATAGAGAGATAGATAGATAGATAGATAGAGAGAGAGAGAGAGAGAGAGAGAGAGAGAGCTATATACACAGCTATCGTGTATCCATCAGCGTGCGTGGTGGCGCGATGCCAAATTGATGCTGTTTGCCGTCGCTCTAAGCCTCAATCTGCCCGGTTGTACCGGCACGATCCTAACATGCGCGCGCTAAGCTCGTCGCATTATGGATACGACGTATCTAACGGCATAGCCGGTACTCTCCGGTAGTGGTGAAGCGCTATCGCGCCACAATATCCGTGCTCTTCTCTCTCTCTTTCTCTCTCTTTTTCTCCTCTAACTTATAGTTGAGTTCTCTTTCCCTTCACCTACTCGTATACACATCCTCCTAAGAGCGCCGACTATTTACAGCTAGTGCAACCCCGAATCCTTTAGCGGCTTGATGCGCGAGGCGAGAGTGACAAACCGATAGAACGCTTTGACGCTTCTGAGAGAGAGTGAGAGAGAAAGAGAGAGAGAGAGAGACAGAGAGACAGAGAGAGAGAGAGAGAACTTTAGTCGAAACGACCGAGTGGTTAAACGGGGTACATATTTACGTCGCGGTGTAATAGAGAAAGTTCCGGAGGAAAGCCGACGCCAATGAGCCTCGAATCTACCGCTTTTCAGCAAAACTAAAGTGGATCTTGTGATTATGATCGACTGAGATATACGAAACAGGAGAGAAATGCAGATGAGAGAGAAGTAGACATTAAGTTCGATGGTTAAGGATCTATCCTTTATTTCATCTTCTATTATTTTCTGAATTCGTTAAAGCAATCTATTTTTTTCTTCCCGATTCCAAACATATTCGTAAGATTCATTTCTTTTTTTTTACAAAGTGAGATTCGTAAAAGATAAAGAGAGAGAGAGAGAGAGAGAGAGAGAGAGGGAAAGAATAAAAATACTTAGAGATCTGAATAATAATCCAATGATTAAAGATTATATTACTTCGTGGTAATATTTCCTTTTCTCCACATTTTCTAATTGGATCTCCGAGTGTTCGCTCGTTTATTAGCCAACACTCGATACTATATCCCAGTTCCGACTGAATTCTTCTTAGGGGAAATTCACTAGATTTCTCGCGAATAATACTCGTCGATTCGTCGCGACGATGTCGGTGGGAGGACCGACTCGAGAAGATTGAGAACGTTACGTTGCTTAATGCGAGATGACATTGATGGAACGACGAGGACGTTAGGATGTACGAAAAATTAATCTTATCTCGGATCATTGGTCCTTGGATCGGGCGGCGATTACATGGCAAATGTTTGCCCGTGGTCTGAGCGGCGTTGAGTATCGACCAGCTTCTTCGAGTAGGAAGCATCTCCCTTCTCCTTCTTCATCTTCTTCTTCTTCTTTATCATCTCCACTTCCACCTACTACTTATTCTCCTCCTCCTGCTTCTCCTCCTCTTTCTTCTCTTACTCTCAATCGAGTCTAGCTTTCCTATCGGACGAGATCCCGTTTTCGTGGAAAAGAAGCAACGGAGAATATGGAGAGATGGAGTGAGACGAGAACGGTGAGAGAAAAGAACAAGAGGAAATGCTTTTTTTACGATTATCGAGAAGAGGATCGAGATTACGGTCTTCTCTAGAAAATCTGTGCACATCGTCTTTGCTATCTGCCTTCTTTCTCCTCTTCCTTCTCCTTCTCTCTCTTTCTCTCTCTCTCTCTCTCTCTCTTTGTTTTTCGAAAAGGACAATATGAAAAAAGTTTCGACAAAAAATGACGAAGTAACTTTTAACTTTAGGGATAATAAAAATGACGACTCTATTGCGTGAGCTTTTGAAAAGAGAAGGACGTCGTAGTTTCGTCACGGAATGTAGCCTCATTATTTCTAAAAATTGACGTCTCACTTCGAATTTCGAAATCACGAAAAAATGAGCTTTCTCTTTCTCAAATCTTCCATTGTTTTTTTTTCTCTTTCTAAAGAACGGATAGTTTCGTCATTCTTTTTTCTCCCATTTTCTTTCCTTTAAAACTATCCCCGATACACTGTTACGAGGCTCGTTGAGTCATGTTTATCGATTCGGTTAGGTTCGCGTGACGCGCGTTATTTCTTCGAAACTAACGACGGACGCATTAATGCGTAGCACGATGCAACGGGCTACGATAGATATTCGCTCGTGCACAAGCGAGTCAAAGAAAGCTGCTTCGACGTGGCAGGTCTCATTCGAAAAGATCGAGTTTGATATTCCGCTTGCCTGCTCGCTCTTGGGATCGGTTGGACGTGACGTATTTTTGGTTGACGGCTAGTTTGCGCAGAAACGGTGTGCTTTTTCGAGAGACCGAGAGACCGAGAGACCGAAAGAGGGGAAGAGAGAGAGAGAGAGAGACAGAAAGAGAGAAAGAGAGAAAGAGAAAAAGTCGATCGTATCCGTGAGTGATGCAGGTCGAAAAAGAGAGCGATAGAAAGAGAGAGGGTAGAAAGTGAGACAGAAAGTGAGGGAGAGAAATGTGGACGGTGGCCGGCCATCTCCGGAGGGATACAAATTCATGTCGATGCAGCACAAAGTGGCGTCCACCACTTCTCAACCCATTCACCCTCATTCCCCTCTTTCCCACCCTTTTTTCAACCCTCTTTTTCTTTCCTTCTACTCCTCCCTTCTTTCTGTCTCTCTCCACCTTCCCCTCTTTCTCTCTTTCTCTCTCTATCTTTCTCGCCATTTCACCGAGCGCCCCTTCGACATTGGTTCGGGCGTTCCTATCGATCTAGCTAGGCTAAAAACTCGTGGAAACCACCGTCGGCAGCTTTTGCGGGCACCGCTTAGCGGGATGTCGTGTGGATGCATCGACGTTGAGGAGAGAATGAGAACGAGAGAAAGAGAGGAAGAGAGAAAGAGAGAGAGGGAGAGAGACATTGGAAAGAGGTTCTTTTTGCTTGAGAATGCCAAAGGCTGCTTTAAGCAGCACGACGAATGGAAATGGAGGAGAGACGAGAGAAAGAGAGAGAAAGAGAAATCGGGAAATCGAGTTCCAAAAGAGGGAAAATACGTATCTCCTTGTGAAAACGCGCGATACGGATGAAGAGATGGATCGCTTTAATTATCCACGCGGAATGATTTTTATTTCCTAAAGAAACATCACGATGGATATTTTGAAATCTAATCGTACGAATTCGTAAATTTAAGATCGGGTTAAAATGAACGTGAAATGAATGGTTTTAAAAATGAGTATAGTTCGTCATTACGTAAAAATACAGAATTATATGAATCTACAAAAAAAGAAAGAGAGAGAGAGAGAGAGAGAGAGAGAGAGATAGAGAAGGACAAAGATAATGAAGGAAAGGAAAACTTTCGGTTGCTAGTGAAAACATAGTATTATAAACTGTAGAGTACGGAAAATCCGATAGCGTATATAGCATGCAGATAGTATTCTCTCCTTTTTCCTCTTTGTTTTCTCCTCTCTTTTTTTTTTTTTACGATGCTTTGCCCATTAAAAGGCAAAGAATCTTCGGACGAAGAGATGCAGGTCGTTCATGTAATATCTCGAAGGAAGATACGAGCGGACGGGCTGGACGAACGGTCATTTGGGAGAGAGCTTAGAAGCGGAACGTTATCATAGTCAAATATAAATAGGACGTCGTCTGTGAAAGAATGGACCGAGGCTATTACGAAACTTTTTACCGGTTATCCTTTGTGAACATTAAGTGCCACGAGGGACAACATTATAGACAGAGAAAAAGAAAAAGAGAGAGAAAGAGAGAAAGAGAGAGAGAGAGAGAGAGAGAGAGAGAGAGAGAACATTGTGTCGATCTAATGATAGCATTCTCTTTGTTCCATCAGCTTGTTAACCTCTTCGTACGAGTTTTCTGTCTGTCTCTATCTATCTTACTCTTCTCTACGTTATACGTTCCCCCCTTTGGAGAAAACTAGAACACGTAGTAACTCGTGTGATTAATTGCTCATTATGTTAATATCGTAGCGAGCAAACCTTCGTGATAAAAAGATATTCCTTTCATCCCTTTCACGTACCTTCTTGCACTTTTACCAAAACATTCCAGTGTATGGGAGAGAGAGTGAGAAAGAGAGAGAGAGAGAGAGAGAGAGAGAGAGAGAGAGAGGGGAGAGAGAGAGAAAGAGAAAGAGAGAGAGAAAAACTGTAATTAATCCATCGTTATTAATTACTCCCTACGATAGCGATTTATAGGCGAAAGTTCTATCGAATTTCTCGTCGGAATCGGAACGGGTTTTCATCCAGGCCGCAATTAACCGAATAATTTTTCGAAAGATTGCTTCCTCTTCTTCGGCATGTCGACACCTACAGGAGGGAGAGAGAGAAGGAGAAAGAAAAGGAGGAAGGGAGAAAGAGAGAAAGAGAGAAAGAGAGAGAGAGAGAGAGAGAGAGAGAGAGAAAGAAACCAACAGGCATCGTTATAAGGTCTCCCGTAGAAGCCACGTTGACTATACTTACGGATCAATATTTTCCAGATCCGAATTACACGCGGTCGGAGATAGCACACCCATAATTAAACCGAATATTTCGTTTGGTCTCGAACTCTGCCGAGCGTTCTGGTAACGCGAGCGAAGTGCTTTCATTAAATCCCGGCCCTCTCGTCGGTGAGCTGCTGCTATCTCTCTCTCTCTCTCTCTTTCTCTCTTTCTCTCTTTCTCTCTCTTTCTCTCTTTCTCTCTTTCTCTCTCTTTCCTCTTTCTGTTTCTCTTTCTCTCACTCATTTTCCTCCCTCTCCACGTTGCACTCGAAAACGACGAAAAATATTTTCCGCCATTCGTTCGGCACGACAATGTAGTGTGCATTTTAAAAATCCCCGGAGGAATATTAAATATTCGAAGGAAATGTAGGAGAAGGAAAGAATTTTTGTTTGAATTCGAATAAAAGGCACAGAGGACATTATAGGAGAGGGATTATATAGAAAGGGAGGAAAAGATAGGAAGGGAAAGAGAGAAAGAGGGAGAGGGAGAGAGAGAGAGAGAGAGAGAGAGAGAGAAAGACGCCAGGGAATTCGCGTACCGTTGGTGAATGCGCACGCAACTTTTTACGTTTTGACGTCGAAGGAAAAAGTTTGTCGAACAGCGAAAAGTTGTGTGAAAAATTGGCTGTCGATTTGCTGATTGACGGGAGAGATGGTCGAGCATGGCCGAATTGCGCCGCGTTCACAGAAGATACGATGAACGTGCGGGTTACTGATGGCGCGAAGGGGAAGGGGAGCAAGTTAAGAAACGAAGAAGACGAGGAAGAAGCGGTTTGGGAGTAGTAGGTGGAGCATCTTCGGAAAGAGAGAAAGAGATAGATAGAGAGAGAGAGAGAGAAAGAGAAAGAGAGAGAGAGAGAGAGAAAGAGAGAAACCAGCCGCGGCCAAGAGTGCACATTCAGCAGCTTTACTCGATCGCCTTCGGAATATAAATTTGCAACATTATCGCCTCCTAGAAAGAGTGTTCCAGTACTCTCTTTCTCGCTCCTTCTCTCGTCGACACGGCTTTCCCGAGACACGTGGAGTACCCATAAAGGGCACACTTCGATCGCCCATCAAATGGATTTCGAATTTCTTTTCTCAGCTCGAGGCCGACTCACTTTCGAATCTTCGATAACTCGATTACCGATTTATTCATCCTTTGGAAATCATCGGTGCTCTTAACCGAAACGCTTCGAATTCAACGAGATATTTACATCGCTTTTACCCTCGTCGATCGTCCCTAAGACGACATACCCATCTGAGAGGACTTCTCTCCTTCTCTCCTTCTATCTATCCATCTCTATCTCTATCTTGCTTGGAACACATCCAGACGCAAGGATTTTAGAAAATCGATGATGTGCCTTAGAAAATTCCTGAATGTCTACCTGAGAGAGAGAGAGAGAGAGAGAGAGAGAGAGAGAGAGAGAGAGAGAGAGAAAGAGAGAGAGGGAATTAAAGAGGAAGGGAGAGAAACAGGGAATTAAAGAGAGAGAGAGAGAGAGCAAAAGAGAGCAAAATAGAGAAAAAGGGAGTTAAAGAGAGAACGAGAGAGACAGAGAGAGAGAGAGAGAGAGAGAAAGTTGAAAGTTCTTCCCCCTTTAAAGAGCAAACCGTTAAAATAGGCGGCATCCAAAATATTTTCCTACCCTCGATTCATATCGGGAAAAATTCAAATCGACGTTTTCTGATACACCTACGATAGAAAAGTTTATCGACGTCGGCGTGGTTACATTGTTAACAATAACTAAAAATTGTTCAGGATATTGTCATTGTCGTTGTCGTTGTCGTTGTCCTTGTCGTCGTCGTCGTCGTCGTCGTCGTCGTCGTCGTCGTCGTCGTCGTCGTCGTCGTCGAGGTGACACGTAGCTGCAGGGTATTACTAACTACTGTAAGCTCGAGATTAAAGTTTGCGCAACATCGATGTTGTTATGAGTCCCTGGGGTATATTTTGTACGGCAGCTTGCGCTAACAATGCCTGAAACATAAGCCGTGCTGTATAATCGTAACGCGGATTTGTATCGATCCCAGTCGACTTTTTAATTAACTGTACAGGAATAATCCTATTGCATGGCTCCTGTATTTTTTTGTTCCACAATGGAAGACGGTAATACCAATGGTATCGCTTATCTTTCTGCCCTTCTCTACTTTACTTACAAAATATTTATTTTACTACTTTGTATAATACTTTCATTTTGGCATGATCCGAGATACGGCCGAATTGTTATTTCTCTTTCGTGTTTATCGTCTAGACAATTTTTCATATAACATATCAAAATATTCTTGCCAAAAGGAACGTCTATATTCTTGAAAATTTGATCGCCCAAAAATTCGACATACATATACCAACGTTTGAAATCGTTCGAAGGTTCGGTCGTGTAACGCGTCAATCCCTGGCATAATAAATCGACTTTATTTTCTCTCTCTCTCTCTCTCTCTCTCTCTATCTATCTAACTATCTATCTCTCTGTCTTTCTAGTTCTAGAAGGACCGTTAAAGGGGTCTTGCAATTTTTCGAGGGCGCTGAAAGTCCGTGTTTTCGCGCGATAACATGGGATGGAGGCTTTCACGGGGTTGGCCTGTACGTAGGGCAGGTTCTCTTTTCTTCTAGAGGAGCTCCGATAACTGGAACGATCAGAAAAGTTTGCGTAACGGGAGATGGTGGGTCGTCGATAAGAGAAGGGTGAAATTGAAGACAGAGAGGATCGAAAGAGCGAGAGAGATGGGTCTGTTGTCGTGTTGGGGGAAGGGTGTCTTTTTCGAGATAAGACCGATCGCTTGCATTGATCAGTAAGGAGCATGTAGGGTTGGTTAGTCAAACTTGCTCCCCTTCTTTTGTCCTTCTCACTGTCCTAAATTATTTTCGCCCATACACAATACAATCAAGAATATTATATTCTTATAATATTCCTTGAACGTAGATTTCTTGATACGCGATCAGTTGTAGGAACATGTAATGCATATTAAGATTCTGATTTGGACATTACAATTAACTAATGGATTAGTATTGCTGGTCGAACTTGCGCAAAGTTCTCTGCTCGAAACTACCTGAACAACTTTGCGTTTCGAGATCCATTTTAGAAATAGTGCTTTCTCGTTATCGGTCATCCTATCAATTCTCTCTACATCCCTATTTATCTTTCCTCGAGTTTTGGGCGAATCGATTGATCGGTCGTCCAGGTTGGAAGGAATAATAATAATAAAAAAGTAAAGCCGGAGTTGTCGCTCGAAGAAGCGATCGGCCACATTGAATTTTTCATCGAACGATCTACCTAAGGCTGTCACTTTACCGATGACAAAGCGATAGATTTCAAGGCGAAGATTTCCAGGCTCCATGGATTCTCGGTTCTTGCAAGAAAAGAGAAGAAAATGAAGAGCGAGGGTGAAACTTGCAGAGTGGGAGGAAGGGTAGTTGAAAAAAGTTGATGAGTGATTTATAATAGGAAGAATAATGGAAAGTGGGTTGGCCGGAGAACGCTGCTGAAAGGAGGGTGAGTGAGGGTTGAAAGAGGAGAGAGGGAAGCCGCGTCGACGGCTCGTTTATTAGTGGAGCACACTCTCTCCCTCTCTCTTTCTCTTTATACTTTACTACTGCCGTGGCCGCTGGGTCCACGGCCCAACAGAGTTGTAATTAATTACCAAAGTAATTATCTGATGATTTAGGAACTCACCCTCCCCTTCACCCGCTGCCGACCCTCCCCTCCTCCCCAACTCTGCCTACTTTCCACTCTCACACCTCTAGATTAACACGCCGAAACTCAAACGAATTACTATTATGCATATTCGAAAACTAACCACCGGCGGCAGTAAGGCGCGAGTTTTGAGGTCGTGGGAGGAGTCAAAAGGGTCGAAGGAGTGCTTTGGTGAAATCGAGAGGCGACGAGAAGGAACGCGCGCCGAGCTCTGGAAAGTTTTCACTTCGTTCCTGCGAACCGATTCGAGTTTGGCAATCAAACGGTATTACATTACACAATGCTCTTTCTTATTATTATTTCATCGATCGATAGATCGATCGATCTGTCTGTCTTCCTATTTCTCTTTAAAAGTCTTTTTCTTCTTGTACGAACGACGTATATTTTATTTTTCGCTACAAATCGCTTTCAATATAATCTTTAATATGATCCATTAATTTAGTTGAAAATTATTGTTAATTACTTATTAATATTTATCAGTAATTTTCTATAATATGATAGGTATCATTCAATAACCTTGTCGATAATTATAGTTTGCATTTATCAATAAGAAACCTTTCAAATTCCTTTAGGTAGATACGTATATGCGTGTACGAATAAAATGCCTAATTACAGATATTTAAAACACTAAAATACAGATCGTATCTATTACATGTTTTAAAAGGAAAAAAAAAAAAATGAAGAAAACAAGAAAAAAGATCGAGAACTTGGATCGATTTCGACGTAAATCAAACGTTTGGAAAAGGAATCCTGGCGATAGTGGAAGGGTTGCTCGTTAATTAAACGCATATCACGAGGCACTTATCGATTAGAACGCCGGCCTGGCGACTAATTATATGGCGAACGCAATGTACGTTTACGCAGAAGCGAAGTGCCGTGCCGTGTCGTGTCATGCCGTTCCGTTGGATATCTATAATTGGGTACCGTGTCGTGGTCTTGTACAGCATCGAACGTCGTTCCTGTCTCCTCCGCGTGTATACCCGCCGTTACAGCACTATTATGAAATCCAGGGGGGTGATACGCATAGATGTGGGTTGGAAAGAGGGGTTTGGAAGATCAGGGTGGCATTTAGATCGACGTTGGTGAACAGTAGGAGGATCATCGTTTGGTGATAGTGCCATTGCCCTACCGATGATTCCGTTTTCCATTGATGCTCCAGAAGGAATCTATTTGTATCTGTCATCCTTTTCTCTCTTTCTTTCTCTCTCTCTCTCTCTCTAGCTTATTCTTTTTCCTCTCTTATCCTTTCTACTTTATGAAGAAGCACCAACAGACTCAATCTCGAAAAATCCATTTACTCTCAGCGAAGTGTATTTACTCGATCTATTTAGAACCGCAAAGTCTAAAATTTATCAATATTCTTATCGAGCTTGCAACTTCATCGACACGACACCGATTTTCTTTTCGTCCGATTGATCTTTGCGATCAGAAATACGTAACGAACGTGCCGTCCGCGAAATTTCTTCGAGATCGATCGAGCGAACTAAAAACGAGATGATTCGTCGAAATTTAGAAAGGATATTTCTTCAAAAGTATCGTACATTTTTAATCGCAGATCGTTTCAAGAGATTGGACGAGATCCTTGTCTATTTGGGTAACGGAGAGGAATAAAACAGGAAGAGAGAGAGAGAGAGAGAGAGAGAGAGAGAAGAAGAAGAAAAAGAAAAAAGAGAGAAAGGAAGAGAGGCAGGAAGGAAGGAAGGAGGGAATAAGAGAAGGAAGAGATTCGTTCGTCACGGTAATTCGTGTAATTTCGAGTTTGAATAATCCGCTCGATGGTTTGAGAGGTACTCGAGAATCGCATTTCGTTCGAGCCGACCAGGAACAGCAACGAGTCGCGCGATTTTCGACTTTCCTTTCACCTGCGGCGTGAATTCTCTATCTCTTTTTCTCTCTTTCTCCCTTTACTTCTCTACCTTCTCTCGAAGCACCCTTTTCTTCCTTCCGGCTTCGCCGTTAATGAGCGAGCCGAAGATTCAGCTTTTCTCTCTCTTTCTTTTTCTCTTTCTCTCTTTCTATCTTTTCTCTTTCTCTCTTGCTAGCAGAGTTTGAGGTCATTAGCGGCAAGGACGGTTTGAGGGAGAAGGGAGAGAACGGGAATCAGGCGAGCTTATGTCGTTTTCCATTAATCGCAGAACGCGCGCGCGAGAGAGAGAGAGAGAGAGAGAGAGAGAGAGAGAGAGAGAGAGAGAGAGAGAGAGAGAGAGAGAAAGAGAGAGAGAGAGAGAGAGAGAGAAAGAGAGAGAGAGAGTCGGTGGTCCGTATCCACCACCAGGCACACCTGCCAACTTAACCAACGAGGGGCTCGGTGACAAACTGCACCGTGCGGAACTTTCCACTGAACACCGACGGCTGCTACTAGCAGAGAGGAAGCCGGGAGATAGGAATTCAGAGAGGGAAAGCGCATCATAGCTAAAGTGAGAGAAGGATAGAGAGAGAGAGAGAGAGAGAGAGAGAGAGAGAGAGAGAGAGAGACGAAAGACAGGGTTAAGAGAAAAGAGATGGGAATGTTAAGAGAAGGATAAAGAGAGAAAGAGAGAGAGAGAGAGAGAGAGAGAGACTCACTGCTGAATGAAATTTAAAGTAAATAATGCAAGTTTAAACGTTTTCGCCATTGGTTCTGTCAGTGAGTATAACCCATTCGTATCTTCTCTGTCTCTCTCTCTCTTTTTCTCTTTCTCGCTCTCTTTCTTTCTCTTTCTCCCTTTCGCAGAGTTACCCCTCGCCCTCGGCACGAAGCCATCACCCGCGGAGAGTATTTACAGCCTCGAAGTGGTCTGTCGCTTTCACGTCGCGCCGGTGCCGGGCGCCAAGCCCATTAAAGAAATCGATTCCCCTTGCTTTTCACGCACGTATCGTCCGTCGAATTTGCCTTCGACGTGCCTTCGCTATTGAACCTGCCCTTTTCTAGTCCTTCTAGATTCTTTCTCTCTCTCTCTCTCCTTCTCTCTCACTCTCTTTCTATGGGCTTAGACCAATAAACTAGAGAAATCTATTCACTATCCTCTCTTCGTAGGCACGTTTCAGCAATTTTAGAATACGTCTAAGGGTAAAATTCGTGCAAATGACTCAGAAATAGCGGAAGATAGAAGAGTAAATAGTAGAGAGAGAGAGAGAGAGAGAGAGAGAAAGGGAGAGAGAGAGAGAGAGTGAGAGAGAGAGAAAGAAAGAGAGAGAGAAAGAAAGAAAGATGTAAAAAGAAGAAGGGAACTAAAGCAACAAAGAGTATCGGATGTAAAAGTAAAGAAAGGCCGGAAGGTAGATCGGTTCAGAGGGTGGTTTGATAACCACCCTCTTGTGTGAATCATGCGTACCTATCTATACATGTGCATATATGTATATGTATATTCGTGCGGTCGGCCGTAGTCTTCTGTATAAAACATTCAAAAGGGTGTTTTTATTTCGGTGCGATTCAATGCATTCTATAGTGAAGGTTCGTTTTCCTGGTCGGCTGACGATGTGTTCTTTCGCTCTTCTTCTTCATCTACCTGCGATCGACGCATCAACACTCCCTTCCAACCCTTTCCAACCTCCTACCAAACTAAAGGCTACACAACCACAGCAACAGCAACAGCAACAGCAACAGCAACGGTAGTAACCTCGTCGACGTGCACTACCAACCACCCCCTCTCTATCCATCCTTCCAACCTCTCCTACTTTCACCTTTACGCCGGTCAAGCGCATTTCCTGGCTGCATTTCAAATTGATGGATTTACTAGGGAGGGAAGGAAAAAAGAAATGGGAAATGGAGAAAGGGTGGATGTTCGCGTCAGTGTGCATGAATGCTCCTATGTGTGACAAAGAAAGATAGATAGATAGAGAGAGAGAGAGAGAGAGAGAGAGATAGAGGTTGCAAGTTCGAACGGAAAAGTGGTAGCAACCCTCCCGTTATTTCGCGCGAAATGCTCCGAGCGTCGATCCACATGCACGTCTATTTAAATAGTTTTGTATAATTTTCAAGCTCTCTTGGCCCAGTGGCGGTACCACCAGCAGTCCACGTTGTAGTTTAAATATAAATCTCTGCATACATATATACATATATCGAGTTGAACGCGACGAGCGATCCTCGATGGACGAACTTTTGACATGTTCTGCTTTCAAGTAGAAATTTCTCTCCTCGTGGCCCGAGGCCACGTGTAACCTCGGGAAATTTGAATGCTCGCTTTCGAGACGTTTTGATAAATAACTGACGTGAGCGTGGATCGCGTGGAACGTTTGTGAACGAAAGGGAGAGACAGAGACAGACAGACAGAAAGAGAGAGAGAAAGAGAGAGAACGGGAGAGAGAGAGAGAGAGAGAGAAAGAGAGAGAAAGAGAGAGAACAATTTGCGGTCGAAGCAGTCGCAACGCTCGGACTATAAAATGTATTTGAGATAAATATTATACGTGGACGATGCTGCTTAAAATGAAAAAGAGATCTCGAATAGAAAATATTTTTAATTCGAGGAACTTTTATTTCGCTGTTGGATGTGCCGGACAAGCAATATGTCGCTTTGTCCTCTCTCCAAGTAATTATCACGGTCAAATGTAATTAACTATCGACGCTGATGACGCTACTTTTTCATTTTCTTTTAATTCTTTTTCTCTACGAGATTCCACGTCGAATAATTCAAGAGAAATGGACTCGTCTATGCCTCTGACCCGTTGAAATCGTAATGATGTAGAAAGAGAAGAAGAGAGAGAGGAAAAGAGAGAGAGAGAGAGAGAGAAGGAAAGAGAGAGAGGAAAAGAGAGAAAGAGAGAGAGAGAGAAGGAAAGAGAGAGAGGAAAAGAGAGAAAAAGAGAGAGAGAAGGAAAGAGAGAGAGAGAGGAAAAGAGAAAAAAAGAGAGAGAGAAGGAAAGAGAGAGAGGAAGAGAGAGGTAGAGGTAGAGGGAGAATGAGATAAAAACGATACACATAGCACTTTCTATCCTTATCTGTCTCATTTTCTCTTTCTCATACAGCTAACGAATAATTAAGCCTATGAATGTAGGCACGGTATACTTAACAGCTCTCCGATTAAACGCAAACGTATTCTTGCATAGTGAAACGAAATTTTCACGAGTCAATCTTTAGCTAACCGAAAGAACGCGTTCCTTTGTTTAATTAATCTTTGATCTTAGAGAATCTTTAAGGAAGTAGTCGAATTAAGTGGGGGGATGTTAAAACAAGGTAAGACAAAGAAAAGGAGGATGAAGTATTCGGTTAGTGGAATAACTCGCGCTTCGATAAGCCTTCCCGATTGGTTTACGAAAACGATAACGTTGGAGAAAGCTATTTGTTCGGAGTTATATTACACTCTCGGTTATACGTCGGTACTTATTACATGCAATTTCGTTAGCGATCTTCTACCTACGTGCTTTCGCCGTTTATTATCCTAGAAATTTCACCGAACGACGACGGTCGGGTCCTCGTAAAAAAGCGTCGTTTGTAGAAAGCGTCAAACGTTGAATTTAACTTAGTTATGTATGCATCTATATACGTAGATATATATATATATATATATATATATATATATATATATATATATACATATATACACACCTTGGAGAATTGAGTTTGAAATATGAAAAATCATGAGGCAAGATGAAATGAGATAGAGCTCAACCGAATCCCGATACTAGAACTAATCAAAATTTTATTCTTTACGTTTCAGAATCAATTTCTAAAGGTTCGCATACATATATAGCACGGTATAACGTATAGATACATATAAGTTATCATACCTTCGAAAAATTATCCTTCTACCTCTCGGATTTTGATCGCAATTTCTTTTCATCTGGGTCTGGATATTTCATTGGATTCCTCGATCGAGAAGAACTCTACGCCCTAAGAAAATTGTTAAACGCCCGGCCACGCTGGCTATTCCGTTCGAAATTGCTGAGCAAAATAGGAACGTCAGTTAAGACAGATTTTATGGCCTGTCAGCCGACGACTTTTAGGAACGGAACGTTCGATGTCCTTTGTTCGTCGTCCTGGGATCGAGTTTAGAAGGAAGAAGGCTGTCGAGGGTGGTGACGGTAGTAGAGGTGGTAGTAGAGGTGGAGGTGGAGCTGGAGGTGGTGATGGGTGGTGGCAGAGACTACAGTAGTAGTGAAGGGGTTGTAGGGGTGGAATATAACGTAAAATCGCTCGTTCAGTGCCGAACAAAGCGATCCATCGCTCAACCCTCTCCTCCCATCTTCGTGAGGGTTAATAATGGAATTATGAATCGCGTCGCGGCTAAACTTAATGCGATTTCCCTGTAAACCCAGCGTAAGCGTCCTGGGCCGATCAATGCGCCCGTTATGACTCGGATATATCTTCAGAGGCTTCCATCGTTTCGCGAGACGCAAACCACGCGGATTCGTTCCTACGAACGATCGTCGCCGTGTATAAATTAAGGTCACGCTAAAAAAGTATGTAGCATGCATTAAAATGTAAATCGATATTTTCCCCGACCTCTTTGTTTTCCCTCTCTCTCTCTCTCTCTCTCTCTCTCTCTTTCTCTCTCTCTTACGCACTCTCTTTTTTTCATTTTCTTTCAGTCAGAGTATTTTTATGTTCGTATATCGACGGCGTATATTCACGCACTACTCTCTCTCTCTCTTTCTCGCTCTCTCTCT
This sequence comes from Vespa velutina, assembly GCF_912470025.1. Classification (NCBI taxonomy): domain Eukaryota; kingdom Metazoa; phylum Arthropoda; class Insecta; order Hymenoptera; family Vespidae; genus Vespa; species Vespa velutina. The sequence continues at coordinate 5,575,259 of NC_062190.1, read as the reverse complement.
TTCCCTCGTTTTTTACCTGCAAACGAGACGTTAAAAAGATCGAGGATATCGATCGAGTCAAATGGTATCGTTTAAATGTTAAACGTATGATACAAATCTTATTGTTTTTCTCATCGCTATTTATTCTCTCTCTATCTCTTTCTTACTTCGTTTTTAATTTATGTATACTTATATACGCGATAATTGTTTCAATTTTCCCCACATAAAAATTGATTCTCATCGATCGACTTATACGATATTGAATATACAATATTAATGTTTCCTAAATCCCAATCTCTGATATATATCCTTTATTTTCCGCATGGTCAGCTGGTACTCGTTATTAAATATAGGATTAAACAAATAATCGATATAACCCTATATATAATGATAAAACAGATTTGAGTGTTGGGAAAGCTTAAGACGGCGTAACAGTTAAAAAGTATAGAGGTGAAGTGGTATGAACTGGTTATCATAATGTAATTGCGTTTCGTTAATAAACCGACGAAGAATACGAAAAAGAAGAAGAAAGAGAGAGAGAGAGAGAAAGAGAGAGAGAGGAAAGGAGGAGGTACGAGTAACGCCAGGCGAGTATTTTACTCGGCCATTAAATGAATTTATCTCTCGTACCTCGTAAAAGCGCGTTAATAAAGCCACATTGGGGTCAGTCTAGTGCGTAGCGAAGCAATGAGAGGAGTGTGCACTTTGAATCTCTTTCTCTCTCTCTTTTTCTTTTTCTTCTTTTCTGTCTCTGTCTCTCTCTCTCTCTCTCTCTTTCTCTCTCTCCTTTTCTTTCTTTTACCTCGCTTAGTCCTCCCTCCATCCATAGAAAAATCGACTCGAGGATATTTTCAAAAGAATCATTCTTGCGTGCCGTCTCGTTATCGTTTAAACTCGCGGTACACAGACCGGCTATAAAAATTCTCGAATTCCTAATTTGCTGCGCGTGGTGGACGCAAAACGACATTAAACATAGCATAGCCTTTGGCCCTAGTCGGTGAGAAAATTAAAAATTTGTATTTCTGTCTGCTTTCGAGTAACGAGCTATGCGAAATATCTGCAATTTTCTTTATGAAGAAGAAAAATAAATGAAAGAGGATAAAAAAAAAAAAAAAAGAAAAAGAAAAGAAACGTAAGAGAAAATGTTATTGAGGCATATCGTTGTCATTAGAAGGAACCAGAGACCGTTTCTTTTCTCCGAATGCGTCCGCACTTTGCATAGAAATTTTTGAAAGTAAACATTAGTCCGTAAGGGAAGAACGTTTAATTCAACTGATTACTGAAACAGTAATACCAGCAGCAACACCAGTAACATTAACAGTATTAGTAACAATAACAGCAATAGCAGTAGCAGTCACAACAATAGTCGCGAATATCGATCGAACTTTCTTTCTTCGTCGAATAATTCTCTTCGCCATTGCCATAATCAAATATAAAGCTGGATGTCCGCAAACAAGAATCTCGCACGCGAGAGTCGTACAAGTTACGGTAACCTTGACTCGATTATCGAATCTGTTATCGCGATCGTATTTGCCGTGTAAGCAGAAAGAGAGAGTGAGAGAGAGAGAGAGAGAGAGAGAAAGAGAGAGAGAGAGAGAGAGAGAGAGAGAGAGAAGTCGTTCTCGTTTACGGCGGACAAGTCATCGAGTCGCAGGGTAAACTCGAGAGGGCCATGGAAGCCAGCGGCTAATTTTCTGGCGATAACGCGATTAAATGTCTTTCGATAGGGCGACGATAAATAATAAGGCCGGTGTACACGCGAACGAATAAATTATTCTCGATTATTGCGAAAGAAGCTTGTGGGAACATTATATATTTTAGTCGAAACTTTGACGAGTATAGTGGACGTTCTTTTTTCATATTCTAACATTTTCCTTTGATAACGAATAGAAAAAAACTTGATCTAAATGATATGACAAACTTGATCGAAATAAAATATAATTCGTTATACGCTATCTAAAATCGTGATAAGATGATTAAGACGCACTGCATGTAATTTGATTTAGAAACATGTGATCAACATATTTTTTCTTTCTTAACTGATACAAAAGCAATCACTTCTTTTCTTTCTAAATTTCATTCTTCCTCTCTGTCCAACAAACATGATCGCCTTTTCGTTGTTGGTGCGAGAGCGAATCGTTTCCGTGCCATCTCCCAGACCGACTCCTTTTGCTCATGTCAGATACATGTCGTTTCCGTTTTCCGCTTCTACTTATTCTCACCGTGCGTGGAACCACGCGAAGATGTCTTTTACTACTACTACTACTTACTGATACTATTACTACTACTAGTGCTACTGGTGCTTCTATGTTTGGCTAGCACGCGGTCACGAACGTGGCTCAATTAGAGAGACGACCGAATCTTCTCCCTGACGAAGACTTTATCGAATTTCCGCTCTCCGGCTTTTCGAACCACCTCTTCTCTCTCTATCTCTCTATCCTTGTACTCGCTCGAGACCGAAAACCGGAGCAGAATGAAACTCCCAATAGTGAATGCGTTCCGACCTGTCCATAGAATAGGAATAATAGGAATTAGCGAAGACACCGTGTGTTTCGTTAAAGCTTACCAGAAAGTCGACCGAAATATTTTATTCGGGTTTCTTCTTATTATTTTCATAGCCACATACGTGACGATTATTGTCGAGGTCTTTTTTTCTGATAATGAAACAATTTGTTTCAATGCAATTTCATTTCAAAACGAAAGATATATTAATATTTTTTTTCGCTGTCCGAAGTTCCCGAATTTATATTACTTCGTATTACTTCTATGTTGCTTTTAATATTGTCAATCATCAAACATAATATAAACATTTAAATAATATAATATATTTGACAATGTTTTATTTTTCTCTCATAATGTTTTCACGGGATATAGTGCTTAAAACATTTCGAACAAAAGCGATCGTCATTTTGTTTCGAATTACGTTGACTGTCGAAAATTACAGCGTGAGCGACGTCATTTAATGTACACCATATTAGATAGCTTTCTAAGCGAAAGCGCATCGGGAAACGCGGTTTAGCCACAAATAAACACGGGATTTCGGTGCAACGAGCGGGTAATACCTACAAACGTACAATACACGAGCGATAGATAATCTCTCTCTCTCTCTCTCTCTCTCTCTCTCTCTCTCTCTTTCTTTCTGTCTCTGTCTTTCTAGTAAACGTATTCGAGCGTATCTCTTTGCAAACATATTTGAACACATAGAAATATAAACGTTTATGGTATATATGATATAGCTATCGTATATTTTAGAGAGTAGAGAAATGTGTACCGTCTCTAAAATCCCCTAGCAGCGCGTTCGTCATTCTCTCTAAACAGTCGACAGGATAACATTATTACCGTGCCAGTACAAAGCTTGCCTTTCTTGTGGCCACATGTTACGCTTGATTATTTCCCTTAATTAATGTACAATCTCATAAATAGCGTTAAATGCGATAACTATCAATAGGCACGATCGTATGCTCCGTTAATCCTAGGTCAATCTATAAAGTTTTATGGCGAGCTCGCGCGATTTCTTCATTATATGTTCGCGAAACTCCCAAAAGGGCCATAGTTTTAACGAAAGACAATGATATCGCGATGATCGCGCAACTGGATCGTTCGGGATTCTCTCTGTGGAATACCGCGAATCTTTCGACTTTCGGAAGAAGAGACGCGTAAAATCCTGTAATGGCCGATGGTTATCTCTTAATGCGATTTTGGCGTCGATACCACGTTCCCACCGTGTCCCTCTTTCCACGGTTAACTCGATCTTGGAAAAGGAATGGAAGATATCGAGAGCCTCGTTCGGTGAAGACTTTTCAGATGAAATATTCAAAATTAACCGAGGGATAAAGAACGGCATAATGGAGTTGGAAATAAATGGTGAACGATCATAAAGAGAAAGAAAGATAAAGAGGAAGAGAGAGAAAAGAGAGAAAGAGAGAGAGAGAGAGAGAGAGAAAGAGATAGGGGAGGGAAGAGAGATAAAGCAAAGATAGAAAAGTAACACCGTTTATTCACTAACGCATTCCAAAGCGATATCTCCGAAGCGTCAAAGAAAATAGCTTCGAAAGATTGGAGATTGTTCCGTTTCCTTCCAAGACGGCTCGTCTTTCTCGTCAGCATGAAATCGTCTGACATAACAAAGCGGTGTAAGTATCCCACGGGATATGGCGGCCAAGGGACGTCCCCGTCATCCCGAGTTCTCACGGATGAGAAAATAAATTCGTGTCAAGACAAATAAGCACGCTCGACGCCTTTTCTTCCTTCTTATCTCTCTCTCTCTCTTTCTCTCGTTTTCTCTCTCTCTCTCTTTCTCTCGTTTTCTCTCTCTCTCTCTCTTTCTATTTCTCTTAGCAGCCGTTTGTGTCCAGCTGCCTATCGTTCTCAATCTCTCTTTAAGCCTCATCTTCCTCTTTTCTCTCTCTCTCTCTCTCTCTCTCTCTCTCTCTTTCTCTCTCTTATTTTCTTACTCTCTCCGTTTCATCTAATTTTTCCTGGAGCTTTCCTTATCCCAGGAGAGAGAAACACTGTCGTCGTGGTTGCCATCTCGGTGAGACTTCACGGACGTTCCTTCTTCTACTTTTTTCGCGTCACTGGAACGTCCTTCAACTATCTTTTTTCGTTTCTTCTTCTTCCCACTTCTTTTTCATACAGACAGACCGTAGAGGCGGATACATTCACGTATACTTACGCCTTTGATAATACGAGCTAAGCGATTCGTACGCCTGAGTTTTTCGTTATTCTTCGAGCGTACGTTTTTTGCATCCACCCGGCCGTTCTTCCAGCCTCCCTTTCTCTCGATTTCCCGCTCCACTTTGCCACTCGCCAATATTTGCTCCCACCCTAGGACTTATCGGGAGGTAGAACGCAGAGACGCTGCGGAGGCAGCCCGCAGCAGCAGCAGCAGTAGCAGCAGCAGCAGCAGCAGCAGCAGCAGTAGCAGCAGCAGCAGTAACAGCAGCAGCAGTAGCAGCAGTAGTAGCAGTAGCAGCAGACAGAAGCTCGGAGAAACCAGCAGCCCGTTGGGTATTGGCTCTCCGAATGGTAAAGTCAGTGTTCTCCTCGAACACGCTGCCGAGCTAAGTTAGTCTGATTTGTGCAAACTCGACTCTTCCCTTCTCCCTCTCTTCCTTCGTCTTGGTACCTCCCTTTCTCTCTCTCGCTCTCTCTCTCTCTTTCTCTTTCTGTTTCCTCACCATACCCTTCTAGCACCTTGCCTCGCCGTCTTCTCTGCTTCTGACTTCTACTCCTCAAGCAACCATCCCCCTACCATTTCCCCTTTCTTCCACCATTCCACTCTATCCTCTTTCTCTTCTAGCTCCTACCTATAACCTCGAGTACTCGGCACGGATTTCACATTCATCGACTTACGGTTAATTACGGTATTGGCCCCGAGACGCTGACGACCCCGACTTCCCACTCCCGATTTTACCCACTAGCTAGATATTACTCGCGTCTTCTCTCTCTCTCTCTCTCTCTCTCTCTCTCTCTCTCTCTCTTTCTCTCTTACTCTCACTCCCTTACCGTGTCCTTGTACACCGCACTATCATGATCTGTCGTTCGATTAAAGGGGCTGCGCTCTAACTTTGCTCGCGCTAATTACGCTATAAATGCCTTCTCCTCGAACGAGTTACCGACTACCTATTTACCTATCGACCTGTCCAACTTTTTACTATGAAAATAAAGCAGTGCTGTTGAATAAGAAAATAAAAAAAAAAAAAAAATTAAAACGGAAGGAAAAAAAAGAAGACTGCTTTTCGAATATCAGAATAACTCGAAGGGAATTAAAAACAATGCAACCTCGTAGTCCTCTTCAAACGACATTTTTGATTTCAATTATGTTCCTTCACTCTTTTGAGTTTAAAACACAGATAGATAAATTCCTTGTTCGTAGGATAGATTCTCGAACGTTCATTATTATCCGTGGAAGCTTCGTTTAATTTTACGCGAGTCCTGTCTCTTTTCTAAAAGGTACTATAAGATGCTTCCAGGATGTTAAGTTCTTTCGACATCTTATTACTTTGCTCTTTACGACGGTACTTCTTCTCTTCTTCTTCTTTTTCTTCTTTTTCTTCTTCTTTCCCTCCTTTCCCACCTTTTATTCGTCTCATCCTTTTCGCGTTCAGAACGCGTACACGAAGTGCACTCGGCTACGTTCGAGAGGCATTTCGACCGTTTCTTTAAACTTCAATTTGATCTGCTCGATCGGTCTCTCTTATACGGATAATACTTTCCTCCCCACCTCTTCTGAAACTGGATGGCTACCTAGTCAGGCAGCTAGCTAGGTAGGTAGCTAGGTAGTTACCTAGCTAGCAACGTATCCTTTTCGGAACGAAACGTTTGAGACGTCTGCTGAGTAAGATGGAACGTCGGGCTACGATTTTTCTTGAACGAGCCTCGCAATCTAATCGCGTTCTTTCGATCGCTACCGTCATCTCAACTACCTACTTCTTTCTTTCTTTTTATTCTTCCTATATTTCGTACTAACGATGGTAGGGAGCCGAAAGAAAAATATCTTTCTGTGGTATCACGAAGAAAAAAGAAAAAGAGAAAGAAAAAGAAAAAGAAGAAAAAGTGGTTACCTGTCCTTGAAATATTCCAATCATTTTAAGGAATTCGAGTAAACGTTGCTCCGGTGTTTCAACGTTGAAACGAAAAGCAGCTAAAATCGTGGCGATAAGATAAGACCGGTGGTTTTCCACTTCGGCAACTTCCCACGTAACCGCAATAATCGTCCTACCGGACTACAGAGTCCGGAACTTGTTCCTCCCTTTTACTTCCTGTTATCGCTGTGAAAACAGAAGCTCCGTGCTCGTACGATCGATGAACTTCCATGCGTTTTGAGTCGACGAATAATATGAATTTCGCGCTTTCCGTTTCCTCAAGATGAACCATCGATACTGATCCATCAAATGTTATTTTTTCTTCTTCTTTTTTTTCTGTTTTTCTTTTAATTTGTTCCCTTTAGAAATAATATCATCTTTTCGTGGCAAGTGTATAATAGGAAAAGAAATAAAAATAGTCCAATCGCAATGGACCTGGAATGCTATACATTTAGTTTTACATTCAAGGACACTCAGTCACTCTTTCCACATATACTTATGTATCTATCGAGCTACCTACTACGAGTTTGCTTGCAGCCAAATGGAAAAATCACGAAGGCAATCTTGCTGATGGCTGGCGGCTGCATGATTTAACGCGAAATCCTAGATCATTTCTTCCTTACCCTCCAACTTCCTCTCTCTCTTTTCTCTCTCTCTCTCTCTCTCTCTCTCTCTCTCTCTTTCTCCCATCGAACAGCCGCACTGATGGCGGTCGTAGCTTGCTGGCAAGCAGCGAGGTGTAATGATCTGAGAAATTGTGCCTCGATATGCAATATCGACGCGCGGCCAAAGAAGTGAACGCCTATATACGATGTATGCGTGTACATTCGTTCGTTGCATTTAATACTTTTGTATGAATGTTTTAGTAAATCGTCGATCGTTTTCAAGCGTCTATTTTTACTTGCTCTTTGCATCTACATATCTCTCTCGTTTTTTAGACTATTTCTATATTTCTGTAATTATCTCTTTCTTCGTAGATTTTTATAATTTACCGAGATGGAAATATGTTTTTTAAGTTCAAACGCTGATTGATGTTCTATATGGATAAAAACGAATTCATCTAGAGAATCTGTTTAAAATGAAATTAAATTCGGAAGATATAAATGTATCGGTCTATGTGTATTCTTCGAAAAAAACATGTTAGAGAGTGAAATTCTATTGTATTAAGGATAAAAAAGATGACTCGAGGTGGAGAGATACTGCATAGTTAAATCCTCAGTAAAAAGAGGAACGGCTACTGAGACCATGGAAAGGAAACGATCGCCATTTCCTGGTAACGTGGAGAGTCCTGATGCAATCCTGAAGCATTTGTACTTCCCAGCCAATGTATAGTCTTCAAATCACGCGATGCTCCATTTCGAAATATTTTTGATAAAACGTACGCTATCGTCTTTCTAGCAGTGATCGTTGAAAATAAATTATTGACTCCCACTAGTGGATCTCGTGGAAAGTTTTATCGTAACGATTCGTAAACGAATCGAACGAAACGATCGCCAAACGATATTTGATCAAATACACTAATGCGTTTACACGTAATGTGGTTTGAGATATAGTGCTTGCTTTGTGGAAAAGCGGTTTTATCTCTCCCCGAATAATGGTTATGAAACGTTAATCAGTTGATTACTAACGCTTCGGTGCTCGCTGTTTCATTAGCCAAGTCAAAATAATAATTATGTTATAGGCGGGATAGTAAACCTCGGGTATAATGTGCTTGTGGCTTAATCCGATGTGCGAGCCAAATAGTAGGTATTTAATACGTTTGTAGAAAAGCAACAAATGAATGGGGGGTGAAATTCGGTACGATTATGATCCACCCTTCTATACTAACTATTGAAAGTGTTACATATATATACATATATATAAGTATATAAATATATGTATATATATGTATGTATATATGTATATATATGTATATATATGATATCCTTCTACTAATTATAACTCGTACGATATAAAAGATCTAACGTCTTTTGATGTATAATTAATAAAATGTCGGTAGAAAATAAATCAAGTTTATTCCGAGCGATCCCTTTTGTTTGCATCCCTGACGATTAATTTTACTCCAGCTCGAAGAATAATCCCTTGTCACGTTCCGTTCTCTATCCCTTCTGAAATTCAAAAGGACTAAAAATGACAGGAAAGAAGAGAAACAGAAATTTATATATACTCGTATATATACATATATATGTATATATATATGTATATACACACACACATACACACAAAAATGTGCATATATATCTATCGTTTTTTAAAACAGATTTCTCTCATTAAAATGCAGAAATTGTATAGTTTTTCTACCCTCTGTAGGCCCCTGTTTGTCCTCCAGCGATATCAAAGCAACGACACGCAAATCGGATAGGCGCGTTTTCAATCGCCACGGCACGAAGTTTGCGGGGATGTTGTTGAACGGAATAAAGGAGAGAGGAAACGAGGGAGGATGCAACGAGCGAGCTACAGAATAAGAGAGAAAGAGAAGCAGAGAGAGAGAGAGAGAGAGAGAGAGAGAGAGAGAGAGAGTACGGTGAAAATAAATTATGCACGCACTTCTCGTCCGAATGCACACGACTGGTTGGTCGGTGCTTTCCACGGGAAACGGCTTAACTGAGGGGAAAGAGTGGAAGCGTCGAAAGAGGGAGGGAGAGAGGGATGGGGAGATGCAATGGGCAGTAAAAGCGGAGGAAGAGGAAAGAGAGAGAAATAGAAAGAGAAAGAGAGAGAGAGAGAGAGAGAGAGAGAGAGAGAAGAGGACATTTGCAGAAGGGGTTGGGCCGGGGCAAGGGGCGAGCCATACAGTGGTGGCAGAGCACTGCAGGAAACTGAAACGTGGCCAAATCGAAATTAACTCGCGCGTAACAAAGCCGCGACTGAAATATTAATTATCTGAAAATTAGTTGGATATGGGTCACAGACGATGAATTATGTGGCTTATACTCGCGTGAATGTGTATCCCTATCCTAAATACATTACAACGGAGTACGTTCAGATCGTTCTTCTACTCTTATCTTTCGTATCATCTTTCTTGTAACTTTCAATTCCTTCATTTCTACTTTAACATGGTAATACTTTCGGAAAATTTATTCCCTTTTGGTAGTCAGGTATTCTTCGAGTACTGTATTACGCTTTAAACACGATAGAATGCACTTGTTCTCTCTCTCTCTCGCTCTCTTGCTTTCATTTCTCTCGATTTTCCGTCTCTCCGTTTCCTTCGGAGTACTATGGCCTTTACTTTGACAACGATTCGCCCACCACGGTGTTACCGATACAAACTTTCTCGAAGCATTTGCAATCGGGCGTTCCTCGTGAATGCAGGGTGTTGTCTGCCTGTCCTGTAACTTCATCAAAGTCGTTTCCAGGTACAGAGCTTCGCGTGTATACGTATGTATACTTCTCCCTTCCTCCCTCCTCCCACCTTTCCTCTCTCTCTCTTTCTCTTTCACTGTCGACGATTCAATCTGCCGGATGAGATTCCCCGTGCGGAAGAAAAATACAGTTGTCCCGGTGAATTACGATTTTTGTTTTCGCTCAACGACGTCGTTTTGTGTGCTCTCTCTTTCTCTCTCTTTCTCTCTCTCTTCCTATGTATCTCGTTTATCGTTCTGGATCAACTTTTTCATGCGTGCATTTTCGATATACTTCCCTCTCTTGGATTATTTCCGTTTGTCACGAACTCGACACCACTCTTTCTCTGCCTCGACCGGAAGTAATTTCACATTTTCACTCTCGATTACGTTCGAATTGCGATTTACCTTGACTAATTTTGATCTTTATTTTTCATTGTTTTGGAAGAATAATACGGGCAGTTCGTTCGTATTCTTTTTTTTCCATGCCTTCAACACTCTTTCTACGTTTCGACTGCAGTTAATATTTTTGATGATCGTCTATACCATCTGCATCTATTACTACTTGTAGTAAAATAAATGTTTCACTTTCTCTATTGAAATGCGTTACGTTACCCTAGGGTTTGTTTAATATCAGTATGCGTTGAATATGCGAGCTCCCAAAGGGCAAACGAGTTTAACGATATCAGGGTCGAGAGAGGAAGAGAAAGAGGTCGAGAAATACAGTGAAAGGGGAAGAGAGAGAGAGAGAGAGAGAGAGAGAGAGGAAGAGGGAAAGGGAGAGGGAGAGGAGAGAAAGAGAGAGGAAACGCATAATGCGAGAACGACAAATCTCGCGAAGCTAACATTCAAAGTAAAGTGTAACATCGTTCCTACTCCACGTATGTACGTACATAGGTATAAATGTTCCGAATGTTAAGCGTAGGAGAGTGGCAAATGTGTGCACGGCTCGCTTAGAGAGAAGGGATGGCGCACGTTACAGACCAGACAATCACGACCACTACTAATGGAAATGACACACACCTGACTTGCGCTAACTAACATTTAGTTCGAACATGGCGTGCAGCTTCTGTTTGTTTGATTGTTTGCCAAAAGCCCGCAAATATTGGTCGATCCATTTACTATGCGCGCGGTGCACCCATTTCCAAAATGCGTTACAGCGCATACGAGCGGTGGCTTTCCGCGGTAGTAACGATTAAAAATATTTGACTTTCATTATTACATTGTTCCTGTCAGTATACGTTGTGTTCTAAAATAACGACACTTATGCGAAATTTTAGATCAAGAGAAATGATTAATTTTTGAGGGAAGAAAAAAAAATGAAAAAAAGAAAAAAGAAAATAGATAGTATTGTTTTTTACAAAAATATAAACGAAGATTATTCTAATAGTAGAGCGATAAGAAAAATTGTACTGATCAAAAGAAAAAAGAAAAAGAAAGGATGAAAGAAAACAAGGATAATCTACGTTTGAGAAACTACTATTGCAAGTAATATCTGTGGGCCAATATCAAAATTTTATATTATTTCAGATCGCGTTGGAGCTGGTATTTCCTAAGTTTTATTATTCATTAGCTTTTGCTCACGTTTCCTGCAAAATCTTCCTACAAACTCATGCTAAACTAAAATCCTTGAAATAAAAGAAAAATCTCGATGATACAAGGAAAGAAATAGGATAATGGTGAAACGTTCTCTGACTTTTTCTCATACCAACGAAACTCTTTTCAAGGCCGTTTCTCTTCGTTCCACGTAGGAAAAGAAGCGGAATATTTCGTCGGTAGCGACTTGGAAAGAGCATCCCGAACGTCCTGTGCTACGTAATAAAGGGAGGTGAAGCGCAGTGAGTCAAATTACGCGAACGAGAATTTATGAAAGTGTGACGTCGGATAGTACGGCCGGTGCATTCGATGCGTTTGGCCGATGGCTTATATGACTCGTTTTGTTACCTTCGTTCACCGGATACTTTCCAAGCACGGAATCACTTTTTATTATTTCCTCGGTGTTTCCATGGTACGCGTAGTAGAAATTCTTTACTTGTACATATAAAGGTATCGTCAAAATGCACAAACGAACCTTCCGAAAGCAAACGGTTGAAATTAGGTATCCGTTTTACGATCCTCGATGCCACACTATCGTTTCGTCGACTCGTTTTCCTTGACTTTAAACGATTCGTTAAAAGTGTATTACAAAGAAACGTATACTTATGTAGGTTGGTAGTAGGTTGGTAGAATCGTTGTAAAAATCACGTTTACTCCTCTTTCCCTTTCTCTCTTTATTTCCCTCTCTCTCTCTCTCTCTCTCTCTCTTTCTCTCTCTCTTTTTCTCGTTTTCTCTTTCGTTCTCTCTTCGAAGAAATTCGAGCTTACAGGCGAAGAAAATAGTAAAAAGTGTAAAAGAAGAAAAAAGGTAAAAAAAAAAAAGGAAGAAAAAAAGAAGGAAAGAGAAGAGAAGAGAATGGAGGAGGAGGAGTAGAAGAAGAAGAAGAAGAAGAAGAAGAAGAAGAAGGTAAAAGAAAATAAAAAAAGGTAAAGTAGATGGAACGTTTACGTAGTTCTACGTTGAAATATGATTTTCTACTTTTACCTTTACAACATCGTCCTCTCGATTTAATTGGTACGCTCGATGATACGATAAGGTAGGAATGGGCTTGTAACGCATCGGAGAAGTAGAGATTTAACGCTGGCAAGGCATGCGCTCGGGGAACGTATTGGCAAATATCGGATTTCTAAGTAGATTACGGTACTTTGATGTTACACAATGCGTTTGTGGCGGCATACCATATCGTATTTGAGGCAGTGATCCAGAATATACCGCTTTAAACCTGAATCTCTCTACGGATTCTGTCTGGCAGAAGGTTTGCTTTGTGTTCGGAGGTCGTTGTCGGATACATCAGAAGTATTTGCTTTTGAATGTACCTGAGCTTGTGCGCACGCGCACTCTACTATTGTACACCCACGGATTATACTCTTTCGATGTTCGATCGGACACAAGTTTTTGCACCGAATAAATGCTATCGACGTAGCCCAAGAGGTAAATTGATCGGCACGTTATCGGCATCGAGAGTCGATGTTTAGCTTTGTAAAGTCTCAAAAAGCCGATCGTTTCGTTTTAAATGAAAAAAACGTCGTTAACTTAACGATTTTTACCGTTGTTTTCACGCTTCGAGAAATAGTTAGGAAAGTCATGGAGGAAGGAGGTCAGGGTTATTTGCTAAAATCGTCCTAGCTACTAGTCTTCAATTAGACACTGAATTCCTCGTTCATCGTTCGACTTTGCGAATGGACTTTGACAACCGGCCGAAACTTTTCCCTTCTGAACTCTTCGTTTTTTATTTCTTTCTTTCTTTCTATCTTTTCTTCCTTCCTTTCTCCTTCCTTCATTTGTTCGTTCGCTCTTTTCGACTCTACTCTTAAATCCACATGGCTATTACTTCCGGAGTTCTTAACTTTTCGCGATGAAAATCTCGCAAACCGTCCGTAGCAAGAGTTCTTCGTTCTATTGCGAATCTCTATAAAACGTTTCTCCCTCTCTCTCTCTCTCTCTCTCTCTCTCTTTTATTCGAATTGTCGACAAATTTGGATTGAGGCGACAAACAAGTGCTTATACGATCGAATCGAATCTCTTGGATCGTTGCAAGCTTCGAAATTATTTCGTCGAAGTAGATTCGATAGAAAGACACAAGGGAGAAAAGAACGAGAAGCAAGAAAGAAAAAGAGAAAGAAAGAAAGAGAAGCACAAAGAGAAAGAGAAAAAGAGAGAGAGAAAGAGAGAGAGCATCAGCAACGTTGTTTCTCGCGACTGCACCGTGGAAATCGAATTCAGTTATTCTTCGCAGGTCTCACGTGGAATTGGGAAGTCTGGAAATATTGGAGAAACGACCTGGTGAAGAAGAATCGCGATACGGTTAGTCGACAAGGAAGGGAAAGAAAGATAGAAAAAGAGAGAAAGAGAGAGAGAGAGAGAGAGAGAGAGAGAGAGAGAGAGAGGGAAAGGAAAAGGGTTGGGAGAAAGGATCTCGGATCAGGATGGGGGATATTAAAGGTCGAGAGTTGAAACACTCGGTAGAGAATATGTGACTTGAAGGCGCTTCTATTCTCCACTCATTTGGTATTCCGTGGGACGCCTATACCTCCCTATCTATTACCCCCAACTTTCTTCAATCTAGGCGTTTTGCTCTCCTTTTACCGATTTATGGATCCTCCTGCCTCACCACGGGGTTTAGCCTTGTTTGAATTACCAACTCGGTAAGGTGGTTAGGTACTTGCCTACCAAACTTTTTAGCCTGCGTTCGCTAAGCTTCGCTTCCGGGCTATTTTCAAATACCGCGCAAAGTGAAGTCTGGATGGGGTGGAATGACGGTGGTGTGTTGGTTGGGAATGAGGAGTGACGAAGGGAAAAACGGAGGAGAAATGAAGGGAGAAAGAGATAGAGAGAGAGATGAGGAAGGCCGACTTCATTCTCCTGCCCTTTCCTTCCTTATTCCCATAATATCTCTCCTTTGAACTCGCGATGAAAAAAACCGAGGGTAAAAAGCAACCATGCCTTGCTTCTCTTCTTTGACCAACACGAAGTAGTAGACTAACGTTGGCTGGGTTGTTGGCTGGGTTGCTAGCTTGCTGGTTAACTGGCTGGCTGGCTGGCTGGCTGGTTGGTGTCGCTGTCGTTATCGTTACCAGAACGCTGTCCTCGGCACGCTTACAAAAAGCACGAATGAGCGAAGTCCGATATTTCCAACCCTTCGCGGCTCTTATTGACACCTTCTCCTTCGTCTTTGTTAAAGTTACCCTTCGTGCTTACTATCAGTTCGATACTAAATCGCTATCCTCGAGCCATTTAAGATACTTTACTTCCCTTCCTGAAGGTCTTTTAATACTTTTATAATATACATTTATTGGCTATTCTATAAGGATTAATGATGCTATAATTTTGTAGTCGATAACGGTATTCTTTAATATATTTATTTTCTTATTTATTCCTTTTTCAAGTTGGTATCATTATGAGAAAAAGTTTGATACGAGTATCGAGATATCGATATACATAACGGGTGATTATATTTGATATCTAATGATGCAGGACGTCGTATTAAAAGAATATATAGGTACTTCAAGCATCGTTTTCCACAAGGCGAAAGGCGATGGTTTCTTCTTTGAAAGAAAAGAAGATTCCAAATCGTTCAAGAGATAAGTATCTAATGGTAAAGGTAAATTGCTACTATCGATGTGCAGGAACGAGCCGATCGCATGCCAGTGAGACGGACGAGATCGTCGTCCCTGAAGAGTAAAGCAATTTCGTGCTAGCATCGGCTTTTCTCTTGTCCTATCGGTATCGCAGTGTCGTTTAAAAGATCTACCATGCCTCTCGAAAGGTAGCTAGGTAGATAGGTAGCTAGCTAGGTAGGTAGGTAAGTAGGTAGGTAGATGCCTTCTATTTTTCGATTGTGTTCCGAGAAAATTCTGAGCAGATATCGCCTTTCCTTTCTTCTAGTTGCACACAATCACAGAGCTATAGGTGAAATAGAACTGTACGAACGTTCTAAATATCCATCTAAATAAGTCACAACCCTATAAAGAAAAGATCGTGTGTTCTTTCAAGATCAAATTTACGAACTCTAAGAGACCAAAAGAAAAAAGAAAAAGAAAGAAACGAACGATTTAGAACATGGAACGAGACGATAATACTCCAAACTTTTTCGTAGATTCGTCTTTGAATTTTTCTTTTTTTTTTTTTTGTCCTATACAAACAAAAAGAAAATCTTAAAAAAAAAAAATTACGATCAATGAAAATTAGAAAGGGGAAACGAAACGAAATGTCACATTTGGTATTTCAAACGACGAATGAAAATCCTACTTGGATTTTGGAATAGTCGAGGTAGGAATCGTTGGATGTTGGCTGAATAGCATTGGTTGAATGCGCTATTCCATGAAATGAAATTGCCAGTTGTCGGCGCTCTGTCATCGAGATTTCGGTCACTTTACGGATTATCCTCGATCGCGGATTTTAATGACCGGTGATACCAAAGCGGTTAGTAGACGTACATGACTAGATGAACGTTACTGTTATGAACACATACAGACAGATAGAAAGAGAGATAAATAGATAGATAGATAGATAGATAGATAGATAGATAGAGAGAGAGAAAGAGAAAGAGAAAGAGAAAGAGAGAGAGAGAGAGAGAGAAAGAGGGATAGTGCGCGGATGTGAAATAGAAAGAGTGGGGATGGGGTGCGAGCGTGAGGGTATACGTTGCCCACGGGAAATCCCGCACCAACAAATTTCGTCGGAACTGGAATAAAAGTAATTAGAGGCATTCGTGTCGTCCTGTAATTAGCTTGTGTGTGCACTTTCCAGCACGCTACGCTCGGCGACTAATGCGATTCTTGTGACAGCGTCGTCCAATTTCATGCCGCAGTATCGTGGCCGGTTATTCCAGGAGACACGAAACGCCGTTTATCCATCTCGCGAAATAAAAGGGTGGAAGGAAAGAAAGGGAAGAGAAGTGGGGTGATGAGGATGTAGGATGAGGAAAGGGTGAGTGTCGTTGTCCATTCGAAACATTTCGTTGATCTTTGAGATAAATAGGGAAATCATTTTCTTAATAGACACACGGTTGATAATGATCTCTTTTATGTTAATGACACTGATGCTTCGTATACTCGTCTGTCTTTCTTTCTTTCTTAAAGAAGAAGAAGAAAACGCACTGGATTACTTCGTACGATTTTATTCGGCACGGAATCGTTTCCAGCGCGTCTTCGCAATATTCTACGACCTACTTACACCGCATTCATTATGAACGAAACCGGTCTATCCGTCTTTTATCCGCGCTGTCTATCTCCTTTTCTTTGTCTCAACCTAGATCCGAGAGTCGAATACATAACGTCATCCTTGGCGATCAGCTCCTTCGCTCGAAATTATTTCAAGGGTAAGAAAAAAGAAAAAAAAAAAAATTGAAAAAGGAGAAAAAAAGAAATGAACGAAGAAAGAAAGAAGAGACGAGAGAAAACAAGAGGTAAACGTTGATTTTTCATATTTGTATCTAGGTAAAATCATATCGACGATATTAAAAATTTATCATCGTTGTCGCCGAACTGGAAAAACAATCATAACGGATCAGCTGGCGAACCTTTTCGTTTGTGACTGCGTTAATAATGATGTTCACGTGAGGAGAGGCCGCGGAACGGCAGGGCAAACGCTCATTACACGACGAGCATTTGAAAACGTTTCGTCAAAAGCTGAAGTGCAATCATGAGAGTGAAATCACATTGTCCAATAAACAACTTCTCTATATTCTAGATAAGTATATATTATTTCATTAACGCGTCCCTCTTAATAATCGCTAAGTAGTTTACAAGCTATCTGATTAATATCTTTCCTTTTTTTTCTTTTTCTTTCTTTTCTCTTATCACGAAATATAAATAATTGTATTTAGAAATTTCGAGGGTCTATGGTGGATTAAAGTGGAAAAGAGTGCTAGAGTATCGAAGAGGATGTTGAAAATAAATTGGTATTGTCCAAAGTTGAACGTTTCTCCGGTAACTTGTTGCAAATGGTATACAGCTGTGTGACGTTGTTGCATCGCACCGATGCAGTTTTCTACGCTCCCTCGTAATTTTAGCGTAAGCTCTTTAATTTTCACGAAGGCTTAACAAGTTTCCGTCGTGGCTATGTGTAGCCAGAGGTTTTGCGTTTTACCCTTTTCTCTTTTCGGAACGACGCAAACCCTCCTCCTTCACCCTTTTCTTTTTACCCTTCGAGCGTACCAAAGCTCGGCGTCCGTTCTTGTCGTTCGAGCCACGTTGCGTTGATTCACGTTTCACATCTCCCACCGTCTCCCAACCCTTCGTTATTTCCCAGCGTGGTTTATAAATCACTATTACTTTATAAATAGAGGGCGCGCTGAATGTAATAAAGTCTGACGGCTAGTATGAGGTTACTGCAGGCATCTACGTAGGGGTAGCTAAAGATGGTAAAGGTTCATCGAGGCAATTTAAAGTCCTCACATTTGGCCGGCAAACTCTAATTATTCTCTTTTTTCTCTGTGGTCCTCTAATCTTTAAAGATTAGAAAATATATATACATATATATATATATATATATATATCCTGGTAAAAATTATACTTCCACGGAGTTCCTCCCATTTTTCTATTCTTTCTTTCACGTCCTTTTTTCTTTATTCACAAAGAATACACCGTCGACAAGATAGAAACGAGTTTCATTCAACGAAAAATCGTTATCGTGTCGGAAGAGTCATCGAATGTACATACATAGATTAGATACGTATATACCCATATATGAGTACGAAATATGATTTATACATGGCGACAGATCGCCCGATAACCGAATTTCCATATTATCTATCGACAAAAAAAAAAGAAGATGAACGCAAATGAATCAAGATCGTTGAGCCCTTAATCCAATTTCTCCATTTTGAAAATTCCAATCAAAAAAAGAAACCAATTGTGAATAAATCGGTTAAATTATCAATTATTAGTTAAAACAATAAAGGGGGAATTAAAGAAATCGAATATTTCACAAAAAAATTGGAAAATAAACAGAACATAATATTAATAGAGCCTAATGCTTTTGTAATTGTACTACAGCGTTTCGAATTTAATGTCTATCAAGAACATTGTAATCTAGAACTCATGTCACAACGAATCTAGGATCAGACCGATTCGCTTTGGCACAAAGAGACTCGATAGAAAGGGGCAACGGGCTTGACGCTAATTGCATAGTTCCGATGGACGAGAAAGAGCCCACCTTCCTCCTCCTCCTCTTCTTCCTTTCGTCTTCTTCTACGGTATCATCGACAAAGACAGTTTAATCCGTTCCGCGCTATCAGCCAAGTTGCTCGCGCGACGAATGACAATGGCGGTGGGCAACAATGGAAGAGACGATGACGAGGAACGAGAAGGTAGATGAGGAGATGAAGAGGAGGAGAAAAGACGACTGGAGAAAAGAAGAAGAAAAATGATGATCGGTCATGTGATCGACGAATGAAAAAAAAAGGGAGAGAAGTAGAAAATAAATAAAATAAAAACTTTTTGTGGATCTTTGAATTTTCTTTTCGTATTTTGAAATCATCGAAATGTGCTTGCATACAATACGGTGAAAGAGGAAGAAGAAGATGAAGAAGAAGAAGAAGAAGAAGAAGAAGAAGATGATGAAGAAGAAGAAGAAGGCCGTCTCTCTTGGAGAATTAGAGGAAGTGGAGAATAGGTGCTGGGGCGTCTGAACGGGACGACAGCTTCGTACGGAACTACGGGAGAGAATTAAATGGCAAAATATCACTCAGAGCGGCGCACCGAGCGCGGTATCTGCAAGCTCCGGTATTTGAGAGAGAACGATGGCTCCTACGTGACTGAAATATTCCTTCGTAGAAGGTCGTTGGTAAGGATAGGAGAAAGGACGTCTTAGAGAGGCGAGAAAACGAGATAGAGCAAAGAGAAAGAGAGTGAGAGAGAGAGAGAGGAGAGAGACACTGACTTTCTTTGACTGTCTATGCCTGGATATATATATATATATATATATATATATATATATATATATATATATATATATATGATGATGATTCTCGAAGACGCAGACTAAAAATATGTCCCTGTAGGAGAATAATCCTTTCGAGATGCACGTCTCGTGAACCTACTGGCATCCTTGTTGCTCGCAGCTCTGATAAGAACGAGAATTAACTTTGGAATTTGTTTCGCAGGTAGGGAATGTGGATCTCGGGAACTCGCGAGCACGAGATTCTCTTCCTTTGAGAAAAGAGGATGATCTGTCGTAAAACGTTGGTCGTTTTAATGCTAACGACGTCGAAGAAGAAGAAGAAGTAGAAGAAGAAGAAGAAGAAGAAGAAGAAGAAGAAGAAGAAGAAGAAGAAGAAGAAGAAGAAGACGAAGAAAACGAAGAAGAAGTAGTAGTAGTAGTAGTAGTAGTAAAGAAGAAGAAAAAGGATGCGAGACACAAGGGAAAGGCTCGCTCGGGATTGAAAATATTTATCGAAAACTTTGATCGTGAGCGCGAGGATCTTCGTCATCGGTAGGTCAAGCGAAAAATTAAGCGCGCCTTCGCCCGAGGCAGTGGTAGTGGTGATGGCGATGGCGATGGCGATGGCGATGGTGATGCTGTTGGTAGATGTTAGGTGACCGTCGGTGAAGATTAAAAGGTTCCGCGTGAGTGGCGCAAAGTATATGGCATCCCTAGGAAAAGAACGTTTTCAGAGCGTGCGCCAGAACGTGCTGCCTTTCTTTGAGCCGACGTATTAATTACAGCTATATTTCTATTTTCTTGTTTACGGATAATTTGCGAATAACTCGAGTGTTAATTAGTGTCCAGCGGTAAGCAAACGAGAGAGCGAGTGACGTGCTGTTCTCTCTCTCTCTCTCTCTCTCTCTCTTTGAGCCCTATATTTCCTCTCATCCTATCCTTATTACAGTCTTTCTCTCTCAACCTTTATCCCTTTTGCTTGTTTTACAAGGCTACAACTTTTACTCAATTTTTCTTTGATCTAATTGAAAAGCACGAGAAACATATTTTAAGTATCTACGATAGCTATCGACGCTTTCGACGCATGTTTTAAAGAAAAACTTTTATCGATCTATCGAATAAGTGAATTTTATATGAGACGAGAGTTGTAAAAATTGAAAGGTATGTATATAGACTCTAACAAGAGTTAAGATCCCTTCCTTGAGATAATTGTAAAGAGGACGTTCTAGTCTTTGCTCTTAGAACGAATGAGAATTGAGAAAAGCATGCTATTGTCAAGACTCGTGGATCGTTCGTAAACGCGGAGGAGTCCGATAGTAAACTTGTTATCTTTGTCGCAACCATTATCACGACGCACGGTTTGTATACCAATCATCACACTTTTCCCGCTTAACACTTTACAACATTTCGTTAATAATAGTCTCGTCTTAAAATGTTTACGATCTTTTATCTATCTTCCTTCGCTTATTCGTCTTTCCAATATTTTCTTTCTTTTTTTCTTTTATTTATCTTACTCTCTCTCTCTCTCTCTTTTCCTTCTTTCATCTTTGTTTTTTCAACTTCCGCTTCGCGGTTTTCAAGAGAAATCTCATTTCCCCGGCTCGCGACGTAACTGAGCTGCATTTTCACATTTAACGAGCGCCTACGAAGAATAACGTAACGTGCTTAAATTAACAATTACGAGATAAACGGCTGGTAATTAAGGGACGTCTCCAAGGATAGCAGCAAGAACGGCTTAAGCCAAGGAAACGAATCTGTGAAATAGGATGGTGTGTGTTCGGCCATAGGGATGCGTAAAATATGGGAGAGTAATAAAGAAAGGAAATAAATGGAGAAACGGAAGAACACAAGAGAGATAGGGCTTAGAGAGAGGGAGAAAAAAGATAGAGAAAGCGAGGAAGAGTGAGGGAGAGAGAAAGAGAGAGAGAGAGAGAGAGAGAGAGAGAGAGAGAGAGAAAGAGAAGATAGACGAGGATGAAGAGCACGAATGCTTTTGACGGGAGGTTAAGAGGTACCTACAAAGTGTGCAAGGGTGTATAAATCATATCCAGAGATCTCCGAGAATTTGCAAGTTAATTCACCTATGCCTTTCGAGATCACTTTACATTTTTAATACCCTTCGACCTGTGAAATCTCTCTGTGAATCGTTCAATTCTGATCACCTATCTTATCTATTCCATTTCAAAATCTTGTTTGTACTTGCTCCGAGAACAAGGAACGGCATTGTTCTTAAACAGCTTCGTTTGAAGAAATAAACAGCGATTAGAGAAAATCTTTTCCTCGTAAAACGTACTAATCCGATTAATACACATGTACTTACCTACATAGATAAGTATATACCTAAGAGAGAAGAGGGTGATCGCACGCAAGAATCAACGGAATACTAATGCGACTTCAGTTCGTGGTATTCGCGTTCGATTCCGCGACTCGATCGATAACAGAACGTAACTTTCTTTTTCAACTTTGCGACCTTACACTAGTCTCTCTCGTAAATGCCAACAGATTGAGACGGAACAATTTTCATTGATTTTTCACGTCGTTGCGTGGTACTTTTCTGCGTCTCTTTCTCTCTCTCTCTCTCTCTCTCTTTCTTTTTTTCCTTCCAATTGCCAGATGATTTTCAAATAAAGATGATTCAAAGGCTTAATTTCACATTCTATGAAATCGCTAAACTATGATTC
Source organism: Vespa velutina (assembly GCF_912470025.1). Taxonomy (NCBI): domain Eukaryota; kingdom Metazoa; phylum Arthropoda; class Insecta; order Hymenoptera; family Vespidae; genus Vespa; species Vespa velutina. The sequence continues at coordinate 5,553,190 of NC_062190.1, read as the reverse complement.
ATGATCCGCTATTATATCAAAGTAAAATTTATGCCGTTGAGAAATGAATAGAGAGTAAAAGAGAGATAGAGATAGGTAGATAGATAAATAGATAGAGAGAGAGAGAGAGAGAGAGAGAGAGAGGAAGAGAGAGAGAGTGAGAAAGAGAGAGACTGTTCTCGTTACCGTTTGTAAGTATACCGTGCAGGTCTTCCGTTTGCAACCACTAGCGCCTTTTCAGCAAACGAAAGGAAAAAGCGCGTAGGCGGCTTTTACTCTCGCTGTTGCTATCTCTGCTGACGTTGCTAGCATTGCTACTTGTATCGGAGCTTACAATAAACGATCATCAAACGGAATCTCTTTCCGACTTTGGTCAATACCTCGTACCTGTAGGCTGAATGCATTTCAGTCGTGTACTCCTACAGCTTTTATCACTTTTCACGGAGATCATTTTTCCTGTTCAATAAGAGAAGCGTCTCTCTCTCTCTCTCTCTCTCTCTCTCTCTCTCTCTCTCTATTTCTCTCTTTCCCTCTCTATCTCAATCTCTCTCTATATATATATCCTTCTACAAATTGCAACTATGTTCTTACCGACAACATTTCAGGCTTCTATTTAGTTGAGGGTGTTCCTTTTTACAATGCATGTATCATAGTGATTCGTTCGAACTTCTTAGTGATTTAGAGTTCTTGTTGCGAACTTTCTTCGAAATTTCAATACTCTTTGCGATGACTTACGAGAGATAAATATGTGATAGATAGATAGATAGAGACAAAGAGAGAGAGAGAGAGAGAGAGAGAGAGAGAGAGAGAGAGAGAGAGAGAGAGAAGGAAAGGATGAAACATGTTGGTCACGAATAAAAATAGGTTTTTTTAAAACGGTACCGTTTCACGATTACACGGAGGAATATAAATATATGCCTTATTCGATGACAAAGCCTTGCAAAACCATAGAAAAGGTGCTTTTTGGAAAACAAGTTATGCAAAGTAATTTTGCGACTGGGCTGTACTGTCTTACGCCTTAGGGAGCAATAGCGTAGTCTGACCTCGCGAATATCTGACGATATCTTATGTATACTTTTCGTGCCGAGGAAATTGGACTGTTATTTCGAACGTCGAAGAAAACGCAGGCTCGCCAAAGTTCTTTCTTCTTTTCTTTTCTATTATTTCTTCTTTCTTCCTTTATTGATTTCCTCTTTTCCTTTCAAAATATTCGGTTGAAAGACAGTGAAGATTTGTCTTCTAATTCAAATCTTCGTCAAGATCCAAACTCGTGTCGTATTCCATTAGAAGATCAATAATATATTTAAATAAAAAAGGAGTAAGCAATCGAAAAGAAATTTCTTTTGTTGTTACTTCCTGAGCGAAAAGAAAATAACGAAAAATGAATTTCTTCCGTTGTAAAGAAGTCCAATCGTTAAAATTACAATGTTAACAAGGCATTATTTGTGCGATCAAAGCGTGCAAGTCTTTTCTTACGATCGCTTCGTATCGGCTTCGACGGTCGTGCTTCTGTTTTAATTAAGATAAAGGCAATAATTCGATCGACGAAGCATCGACCGGCACGGCTTGTGTTTCAAGCAAGGAGAAGCTCGATTTTATGCTTGCTCGCTATCAGCAACGATCTACATGAAAGCCGATAAAACGAGTTCGTTTGTATTTAACGCATCCGAGCGAGATCCTTTAATAATTTCGAAAAGTAGGCCTCTCTACTTCTAACCACTCACCTACTGCTTCTACTCGTTCTCTCTCTCTCTCTCTCTCTCCCCTTCTCTCTTTACTCTTTAGTACGCGATAATCATGGCGGTCCTATCGTTTGAGAAAAGTAGAAAATTAAGCAAGCTTTCGAGCTGCTCGTATCGATTTACAAATGGCCGCGTTTACGAGCATGCTGAATAAGAACAAGAAGTCGAGAGCGAGTATAAAAAAAGAAAAGAGAGAGAGAGAAAGAGAGAGAAAGAGAGAAAAGAGAGAAGTCGTCGACAGAATCGAAGCTTGCTAAATTATTACATATATTTCTATATACGCTATTTAACGACTTAACGATCCGTTCTTTCCGTTCCGGTCATTTCTGTAAAAGAATATATAAACACAACTAGAAATTAATAAAAATCGATCAAGGTATTGTTACGCGGCGTACAATCGTTGAAATGACAGGTATACATTCTATCGGAAAAGATGTGCAAAGCCGACGTGAAAACTCTTATTCAGGAAGTAAGTAGGCCGCGCGTAGCGTATTGAAAAACTTTCCAGACATTTCGTTGACTTCAAACTTATATCGTCGCGTTTTCTCGCCTCGAATGAGAAAAGAGATCGGCATTTCGATGATCGACCGTCACGATTTTTCTCCCTTTAAATTTATCCCGCTTAACGTGTCGAACTGTGTCGTCGTTGTAGTCATATCTGTAAAAAGGGCAAAGTAAATTTCTGATATTTCTTCTTAAACGAAAATGAAACGAACAAATGTTTAATCATTTCCTTTCGAAATATATAACCAACGATTTATTTAGAAAGGTTATTAAAAGATCAAGATAAATAAATAAAGAAAAGAGAAAGAAAGAAAGAAAGATTGGAAATTAAAAACATAAAATATTATTTCGTTTGCTCCTGGAACAACCTAATTAGCGCGTAAACCGTGAAAGTAAAGTTTAAAGTAAATGTTTGTGAATATTGAAGAGAGAAAGAAAGAGAGAGAGAGAGAAAGAGAGAGAGAGAGAGAGAACGTGGTAGAGAAAGAGACATAAAGTATGGCTTTTGCAAATTAGCGAGGCATGAGTTCACCGCGAAATTCGTCTCTTCACGTTCGCACATCACCGTTGACTTGCTTGACTTTAAGTGAAAATATAAAGTAAAAAGATTGATGACGCGCGTTTCGCGATACACGTATATACTATCTCCTTCTTCTTCTTCTCTTTCACCTCTTCTTCCTTCTTCGACTTCCCCGCGAAAATGGCGATGCAAAATCGTTCATGACTCGCTAATGTTTTGTAGCTGTTCTTGTTCCCGACACAAACGTTGATAGATCGTTTTGTTGACCAACAACGAGATGGAGTTCGTCCGTCCTTCATGAAGAAAAAGAAAAGAAAGGAAAGGAATGAAGATAAAGACGAAGATGAAGATGAAGGAAAAAAATAGGGAGAAGGACTAAAATAGAGAAAAAAGAAGAAGGGAAAAGGAGAGAGAGAGAGAAAGAGAGAGAGATAGAGATGAAAAGAGAACGATAAGTGAAAAAGGGGAAAGAGAGGGGAAGAGAAAGAAAATAAGAAGAAAGGACAAGGATGATGAGAGAGTGAGAAGGGAGAGTGGAAGAAACGAGGTGAAGTTGCTTGGGTAGTAGGGTATCTGCCTATTATTCACGCAGGAGATAGGTAGAAAGATGGAGAGAAAGAGAAAGAAAAAGAGAGAGAGAGAGAGAGATAGAGGGAGGGAGGGAGAGAGAGAAAGATAGAAAGATCTAGCTCGATCTAGGAGAGCCCGGGGTGAGGCCAGACTTAGAAAGGTGAGTTAGGGGTTCGTGGCGAATTCTTATAAATCAAAACAGACACGCTATCCCGTCTCATAGGGTGCTTCTACACTTTCCTGCGGCCAGCACCTTCTACGCCTTCCTCTTGCTAGTTCGTCTCGTTTGTTCAAAAAAAGAAAAAAGAATACAAGAAAAAAGATGAGGGAACAGAAGAAACGTCGTCGTGTGAGATTCGTACTGAGAGGTGAGAAAAAAAGGCGGTCGAATTGTGGAGTAAAGAAGAATGCGTGTTATTGCACTGATCATTCCATTTCGAACGTCTCTCTTTTGATGACAATGTCATGGTTGTCAGAAGAAGTAAGGAAAAACGAAGAATGTCGTCTTCGAAAATCTTTCACGTTCGAACCTCATATCTTTCTTTTTTTCTTTTACGAATGATAGCAAGAATGCATTAAATCATATATCTAAGATATAGTGTATCGTTAATAAATATTTTTTTATGATTACGATTTGTTCATATTACCGACTCATTCAGTTAGAAAAATTTCTTTCACCCTTAACTCTTGAAAAAAAGGAGCCTCGGCAATGCGATACTAATGGCCTAAAATCTCACCTATTTTTTCCTTGCATTTTTCTCAATGTTAATCGGGCTATGGCACGCGATCAGAAAAATTCTCCCATCAAGACTAGACTAACCCTCCCATTATGGAAGGTATGGGCACCAATTTGCCTCTTTCTTTACCGAGAACCGGTTATTTTGACGTTACTCGTTCATTGCGTCAATGGAACGAGGATATATTCTTGTCGTATTTAAAGCCGTACGTATACGCGTAAAACCTACGGTTATCGCGTACGGCCTTAACTACGACAGAAATAAATTGTTATTCACGAGCATACGCGGTAGTACATATGTGCATATGCTCTTTCTAGGAGATGTATGTATCAGAAAAACATTCAACGGGAAACGACGTGTCTCGGGTAATCGTTAGAAAAATTATCGTATGGAACGAGAACTCGATAGAGATAGATTATCTTTCTATGAAAATAAGTTACAATAAATTTGATAGACGCTGGTTACAAAAATGGATAAAACGTAGCAGACAGTTTTAAAAGTAGCCAGTTTTGCTACGTATTTTTCTTTCCTGGTTTCTTTTTTTCTTTTTCTTTTTCTTTTTATTTCTTTTTTTTCTTTTTTATTCTTTTATTTTTTTTTTTATTTTTTATATTCTCCTTCTTTTGCCGTTTTCCCTCGAAGATAATCTCATTGCACACGCATATAGACGAGAAAACGTCTCTTTTCTTCCTAGTAGCATGGGACGCAGAGAAAGGCGCTTTCCTCGACGTGATATTTACGAGCTAAGTAAACTAAGTTCGGTTGAAACTTTTAGCCTACTCTGCCACCGTCTGCCCATCTCTGTCTCTTTTCACTTTTATATTTACGCCTTTCATTTGCACTCTTCTTTCAACGATAATATAATATTTACACGTGGAAGAAGCACCAGGTTACTTTGCCCACCGCGTTGCACCATTTTTTCCTACGATTTGATTTAAGCTATTCTAAAGTTTTCGAAGTAACTAGATTTTTATTTTGATTAACGTGAGTATTTTAAAAACGTAGTATCATAAAAAATGATCATAAATTTTCGATCGAGTCGATATAAAAATTATATCTTTGTAATTTTTATCTTCTATATATGTATATGAGAAATTAAAAAAGAACGATATAAAATTAATATTCGATATATAAGAGATAAACAAAAAAGTTCAATCGAAAATCCAATGAAATACGAAAGAGAAAGAAAAATAAGAATATAAGAGCAAAAGATAAGAAGAAAAATAGGAGAGATAAAAAGAAGAGAGAAAAAAGTAATTAGAAATATAAAAAGAAGAAAAAGAATAAGAAGAAGAGAGTTTGGAGCAAAACTTACGGGGGTTCTGGACGTGTACGGGAGACGGAAGGTTGGCTCGCGTGACGTCGAGAGAAGAAGGCATCTTGGCGTGCAAGGTGGCGAGGCACGAGTTCGCCACGTCGTAGATGAGATAGGCGCCGTAGTATCGGCCCGCACTGCCCATTTTCAATTTATTCTTACTCGGCACCACCGCCATTTTCGACCACCGTCTACACACATGCGGCCACTTTTCTCGCGACGAGCGAGTTTTCAGTAACCGAACAACGAACGTTCGTTAGTTCAATTTCGTTGATTCGATTTAACACAGTAAGTGTAGATATATTACGGACTCGATGTTATTAATATTGCTGTTATCTCCCCACATAACGTAAATCACACATTTGTATAGCTCTAATTATGTATATATATATATATATTTTTAAACGACATTAAAAATGAATCGATGGATCAAGATCCATCACATACGTACACGAGAAGGAAAATTTTGATTAATTGTTTACTGTTTATACTTGTATCTATCTAAAAGATATCTAAACGACGAGAAGATAAAATTTTGAAGAAAATTGTGTTCGCTATGGTTAGCAGGTGTTGTTCTATGACGTCATCGAGCGGTTTAGTCCAATTCGTTTAAACACAACGTTTCTTCGTCAATATTAGCTGCGCTGTCTGATGGAATAGAGTTCGTTTAATTTCGTCTTTTCCTTTGTCTTCTCCTCGAGAAAAAGAAGACGATCTGATCGTTGATCGACGACATTCGATGTTACTAGATAGATAAATAGATAGATAGATATAGATAGATAGATAAATAGATAGAGAGAGAGAAAGAGAAGGGGGAGAGAGAGAGAGAGAATATCCTTGATTCTCTGCGGAGACCGAAGGGAAACTTTTCGACGACTTTCCGCGAGTCTTCTCTCTCTCTCTCTCTCTCTCTCTTTCTCTCTCTCTTCTTCCCTTCCCACGAATATTTTTCACGGTAGATCAAACTCCTCGTACTATCGCTCGTATAGTGTTGTAACTGTCTGCTACTTGAATAAATTCGTGTACTGAACGGACCGAAACAACCTTTTGAACTTTTCTTGTTTCCTTCGTAAAGGAACAAGAGAAAAATACAACAGAACTAGTACCATTTTCTATAATATTTAAAATTTGTAAAAACGCAAGAAGAAAGAGAAACGTCCCGTTGTTCGAACAAGACCTCAAGAAAAATACATAGGAATGAAACGAAGCGGAAACGCTAGAGATCGCGTGGCAAATTATCACCATGAATCAACTCAGCCGTTTCCTTGCGTTGAAACTGATTTCGATAGCACGTTCCTCGAATAAGCTTGGAAGAACGATAGTCGTCGAGCGAATGGTCACTCGTTCTATACTCTTTTATATGAACGTACGCACGCACGCATGTTGTGGGCTGGGCAAGTCGAACGGAAACGGTGCGGTTCTACGGAGCGGAAGCTTCGAGCGGAAACGTCACGAGTCAACGGGCGCTTCTCTGATTACGCTTCTCGCAATCTCGAGCGGAGATAAAAAAAATCGTATAACGCGTACTCAGCAGTACTCGACTATTTTCGTTTTTATATATACATATATATATATATATATATATATCCATATAAAATATTGTATATATATATATATATATATATAAATTATTCTATGTACGTATGTAAGTATGTATATGTCTATTTCTCGTTCTTACAATTTCGCCGCTCGCTGTGTCTTCGTCCGCTTCCTTGTGCAGTCGTCGTCGAAATGTGATATCTCAAGTGACTACTCAAGGACGATTTGTTGAAGAACGGCTTTGTTATTTTCACGCACGGTTACCGCGGGACTCTCTCGGGACGCGTATCTCAATAAATAATCTTTCATTTTCTTTTATATTTTGGTAAACTGTTCTTACGCTATTGTAGCCCGAGAGTGTTTACAAAGTAACGAATGTTAAAAGGATTCCGAAAGACATCGATATTTATCAATCGACGTATGTAGCTTTGGATTATACGTTAAATATACAACGTAAATAGTACAGGATAATTCTCGCCTAACGTAAACATCCATTTTGATAATTAATATTTCACATTGCATTAAGAAATTTTTGTCATTCATTGATTCGTCAATCTCTATTTCTCTTTCTTTACGCTCCTACGGTCATATTTATGAATCTTCAAATTTTAATACGATGAAGTTAAAAATGATTTTAACAAGAATATACGTTGACCAAAAGAATAAAAGTATTAAATCATGAAAAGTCCTTTCTTTGTTCACTTGATTTTAACGCAACGAACGTTTTCGCTGTTCCATCTGCCTGTGGCCGCGTTGTTTTTCGAACAAAACAGAAAAATATTAATTTTACATGAGCGACGGTATACGTACATACGTACATACTACATATACATTTTTAGTTTTGCGGAACAACCGTTGTGCTGAAACGAAATGAAAATAAAAAAGGAAGAAAGTACTCGCGTGGGAGAATATGGTTGGATAATAAATGCATGCGCAGCTACCAAAAATATTCCCCTACCGCCTCTAAACCGTCGTAATTTTTGGAAAATTTTTACGTTTTTTTTTGTTAGTTTTCTCTTCGATAATAATTTACACACACACGTACACACACACACATACACATACACATACACATACACATATACAAACACTGCATTCCGTAAATAAGTATATTGACGTTAATAAAATTGTAAGTCGCTCGATTTATTTCGATCCATTTATCATATTATTACGAGTTTAATGTGATACAAGAGAAAAAATAATTTGTAACTTAAACTTATTTGGAATATATCACGATAATTATTCTACACAATAAAAATTCAGTGATATCGGTAGGCAAAGTAAACGCGTTTCGAATATCTCTTAGGTTGTTACATATATAATTTGAAATTTAAGTGTCACATCTGCTGCAACAAATGGAAATGAAATCCTATTGAAATGCAATACTATCGTTGAATAGGCGATATTAATGAATTTAAACTGAACGAGAAATATTTTTACGTTTTCACTCGCATTCCCGAATAAATGAACGATGAAATTCAGTACTTGCGGACGCAAAATTACAATTACGATCTTGTTATTGGGTCGAACGATCCTCTCTGTTTTGTCACTAAGATAAACAATACAAAAGTATCCACCACAATAATGACTTTGGACGATGAAATTCACTTTAATTACTGGGAATCACGATCGACGAATAATAATTATATATATATATATATAAAATATTATATAAAAAATTATTTCTATATAATATTATTTTTATATATATATTATTATTTATATATATATATATAAAATTATATATATATACTTTTTATTTCGATGAAACTATAATTGCGATTAAAAACGTGAATGTAAAAAGAATGTATCACACGAGCATGCAGGTGATCGACTAACCGAAAGGCTACTCGTATCGAGCGAATGTAGTAGCGTGTCATACGCGTGTACGTAAGGAGAGTAGGAGGAAGAGAAAAGGACAGATATACTCGACGGCATATCGTATCGTATCGCTGTACGATTCGTACAGAAGAAGAGACTAGTAACGTCCAGCAAAGGCTCGGTTACAGCTCGAACGAGCCGGCAACTACACGATGACGACAATGACAATGGCTTGGTTACTCGCTCGCTACTCGCTTACTCGCTTCGGACAGAAAGGGACGAGCGAAACAGGAAGGCGGTCGTATCAAATGCTTAACGCCGGCAAGCCAACACAATGCTCTCCTAACCCGACCTATGCAAATATATATATATATATATATATATATATATATATATATATAATATACATATATATATGTATATATGTGTGTATGCGTGTTGTATGCATATATATATATATATATATATATATATATATTTGTATGTTGTACGTATGTATGTATGTATGTACGTAGGGAAATATAACCGCACAGCTGGTCAAAGTACGCGAGTCACGATAGACATTGTTTATTCCGTTGCAAAACGGTCGAACACATTACAACGCTTCGTGAGCGTGTCGCGAGCGAACGAGGTGAGACGGTGTTTCGATTCGCTCACTGACTCCTGATTCGTCCTTGTCCAAATCCTTCCGTTTATCATCAGTTGTGATTTTCTCTGTTGCCGGTCGTCGTTGAATTTATGTCTATATGGTTATTCGTATACTTGTACATATCTCGGCTGAATATTATTAATGGAAGGTCGAAAAAAATTACGATTTAACGTGAAATTTAATGGGACTTATTATAATTATTATTTGCTCTTTAGTCTATATCCAAAATCAAGTGGATCCTCGTTAAATCATAATATTCTTGTACGAGAATCTCGAGGACTTTCGTGAATTCTAGAAACGTATTTCTTTTAATTCCAATCACACACTACTCTCTAATCTCGAACCATTTCGCGAATAACGTTACCGTGGCGCGACGATAGAACAGTCTCTGATATCCGATAAAGGATCGATATATCTGAACTTCGAGAACCATTTCCGTTAGAGTGGCTTTAATTGCCGTACGAACGTTCGAGGGACTATAAAACCTAATTAATGCGATAGATACATTTATATCGAATCGAAAGGTGTGCAAGGTTTAGTAGGAAGTAACCGAAGTTGAGTCAAACGGTTTCAGGTCGAAAGTCCAACGACGAGGAAGAAGAAGAAAAAGAGAAAGGAAGACTAAAAAAAAAAAAAAAAAAAAAAAAAAAAAAAAAAAAAAAAGAAGAGGAAAGTTTTTTCAGCTGATACAAGAGATTTTCTAAATCGCAAGGACTTCAATTTTATATCCCGTCGATATCAAAGCTACATTTAATTAACCACAAAATCCAAACGGTTCGCAAACTCTCGTCGAATTCCTTTATGACCAATGAGATTCATGTTACCAGAATTCAAAGTTTATTCTTTCTCTTTAATTTTTGTTTTCTTCCATTCACTTTTTTTTTCATTTTATTTCACTTTATTTTATTTTTATTCAAAAGATGGATAGAATAAAATCGTATTATCTGATGTGTTCTCTATGCGCCATGTGACGTTCTTCTTGTCTATGTCTACGTTACAATTCTCAAAAGCTATCGCGTTGTCTCGCGTGTATTTCCTCGAGAAACTTCATCCCCAGACTTTCGCGCGTAACACGTATCCACTATTCACCACCTACGCGAACGCACTCAACAGGTTATTGCGCCCGTACGACTTACTACCTCAACCTCGATCCACCACGATTTTTCTTTTTGTTACATATTGTGCTATATCCTGTATATCGTATAACCGTGCTCATACTCACGACGATAATTAGTTATGAACATTAATTACTGACTAATAGAGGGAGTAGTTCCACGAGTTCTCGATCAAAGTTTCTCTCTTTTTCTCTCTCATTCTCAATCTCTCGAAAGTGAGAGGTTTCTTTAAACGTTAATTACTGCGTTATAAAGTTTGGGTTATTTATCGGGCAATTTATGAATTGAACAATATGTACTTGTCCAATAGTAATTTTTCTTAATTAATATACGATTCATTCTATATAATATCTCGTTGTTATAAGAAGGAACGAAGTAATTGCAAGTGCGAAAGTCGTTCTTTTTGAACTTCGTCCTTTTTTTCTTTCTCGAGATTGTGTTAAAAAAAATAAAATAAAAGAAACTCGACAAGACCACACGAAGTTGCACGTTTGTTCGATCGTTCGAATATATTTTAAACGACTTTAAACGTATCGAGAGTGAAGTTAATAAAATTGACAGATCGACGAAACCTGTCTGTTAGAAAAAATCCTTCGATTTTCTTCGAAGCGATAAAAATTTCTCGCGAGTCTTGATTCTTTCAATATTTATTTTTCCTTTCTCTTTCTACTTTCTAATAAATGAAAAAATGAAAAAATTTATTAAGTTGGTTATTCGTTTCTACACTTTCTCTGCTGAATATTTTAAATAAATTATTAGATTGGGGATCACGTTTTGCTAATCTATATCATTTGGCTTAAGATACGAAGGCTTTGCGTTCGAGATTTGAAAAATTTTTGATCAATGACAATGACGATGGGCTTGCGGAGAAAGGAGTTCACGGATCACGAGAATCGAGTCAGCGAAGGCGGTAAAAAGCATCGGTTACCGATCTCAAGGGGCCACGGAAATGGAATAGGTTTGAAGGGGTGTTGGAGCGAGAGAGAGCTAGAGAGAGAGAGAGAGAGAGAAGGAAAAAGAGAGAAAGGGAAAAGGAGAGAAGGCGAGTTCGTATTAGGGGTAATGGGCATTATCTCCATCGATCCTGGCTCGCTATCCTACCACTCGACTCCCACTTCGCCTCCCATAGCTCCTCTTCACCACCCAACAGGCCACCTCCACCATCGATAGTAGAAACGGGTGGTTGGATTCTCGTTCGAATCAGCCGTGGCAAAAACGCATGGGAATTCGTCCGGTCATGGGATATGCCGAAGGTATAGGATCAAATGGATGTAGGATACAACTTTGAGCTAGCTGATAGGAAAGAATTCGTTCGAGTTTCGTCACGTACATCGTGTAGCCTATCAGTTATGTGCTTGAAATCCTTTCGTGTGTAAGTTTCACGACGTCGAAAGAAAAATTCCTTTTACCGACGATCATACATGTTGAAGGACGAAAAGAGAACTAAACAAGTATTTCTTTTATCTCGTAAAATTCAACCTCAAGTTGGATATTCTTTCGATAAGTTCTAGACGTTGATATTCGGCCGGAGACTTCATAAATTATTTCCTTCTCCATTCTGTAATAATAAGGATTTTATTTTCTCGTAACTCTTTGCTAGAAAAGCTGTTCGTTTCTCGTATTCCAGACGTTAATACGGATAAGACTGTCTTTATTTTATCGTAGCATCGAATAAATATCGATCTTGAAGAATCAATTTATGACCATCGATAATAATATATTGATATCGTTCGGCTAATTATATTTGTTCGGTTTACGTAAGGTGATCGAAATATCCTGAATTAAAAGGAGAAATTTTCGAGAAATGGTCAACAAAAAAAGTACTCCTCTTTTTCTTTTTGCAGATAAAAGCAATCCGTTGGGGCTACATTACAAACTTCGCTCGAGTCCATTTTCGAAATCCATTTTCGAAATCCATTCTCTCGAAGAATTTTCAAATTTATACTTCAACATTTGAGATTTCTCTCTATCTAAACCAGTTTCTCCATCATCGCGGTAATTACCGACGATGCACGTTGAAGCCGCTTTCGAGAATCATCGATTTCAAATTCTCTCGAGACATGCTTGCTCGCAAGCGTAAGAGAGAGAGAGAGAGGCTAAGCAAATCGCACGTTTCGATTACGTTTCCGGACTTTACTGTCGGATTCGTCGGATAATCGTAATTCCGATTCCGCTTCCGCAGCTGATATCCCACGATCTCCTCGATATCTAATCAGTATAAATTAGGACGAAGGAAAGTGTCGGCTCGTCTCTCTCTCTCTCTCTCTCTCTCTCTCTCTCTCTCTCTCTGTCTCTCTCTCTCTTTCTCACTAAAAGAAGCGAGACAAGGATGGAAGAAAAGTTGAAAGAGGAAAGGGTATATTCGACGAATCGAGGAAGCGAGTTAGCGACTTTTTTTTACGAGGGTTTTACCACTCTCTCATCGTCAATCGCAGCATCACCTCCTTTAACACCACCTTCGTATCACCTCCACTAGTAAGAGTTGCAGTATGTGGCTATTGCAATGCGTCAAAGTGGAAAGGTGCTGCCTGACGGTGACTAATTGTCGTAAAGACGATTCGTGATACGTTTTATCTCTAAAATCCGATTGTCTTTGCTGACTGCATTTCTTCCATTTCCACATCGTCCTTCCCTTATAAGCTTACGTTCGCTGATGCACGAATTCGAGTCTGTAATTTTAGATTGCAAACGAAAAAGAGGAAAAGAGATAGAGATAGAGAAAGAGAGAAAAATAGAGAGAGAGAGAGAGAGAAAGAGAGAGAGAAATAGAGAGAGAGAGAGAGAAAGAGAGAGAGGGAGAGAGAGAAAGAGAGGATCGAAGTGTCGTGAACTTTCCAATCTTTCAATTATCGATAATGAGGGAGAGTGATCAAGAGAAGTAAAGAAACGGTGGTGTTGAAAGAATCTGAGCTTATGTTCGAGCTACGAAATTCAATAGAAAAAGAGAGAACAAGAAGAAGAAGAAGGAAAAAGGAAGGAGAACTACTACTATAGCTGTTACTTTCGATCGAGATGTTATCGGATAGCTTTCTCGAGCGAAAACTTTGCAAGACGCGTATCGAAAAAATGTGTCATGTCTACGCAAGGAACCCATTCCAATCTTAGTTTAACACCCTCAGATCTCTTTTGTTATTTATATATATATATATATAGATGTCGCTTCGTGTTAATGTTTTTTTCGATGAATCATAAAGTAGAGAAAGAGTATTTGGTATTTATAAAATAGGTGTACAACGGTGAAACTTTTGAAACTTCGTACCCTTTGTCTAAACTTATAATAATTTAAAACATTGTTGCTTATAATAAATATTATTAAATGTTTATTAATGTACACGGTGAGATGAAAATTAAAAAGTACGATATATCTTAGCTGTCCATTTGTTTCACTTGAAGGAAACAAACGGAATGATCGTTAATTAAACTTCGTCTTAATGAGCTGATTATTACATTTCGACTTTTCAAACTGCAAGAACTTTTTATGCTAGCTTTGTTCTCTTCTACGTTTATGCTATAAACTTCGCACTCGGTTGAAATATGCTGGATGTATATACATGTCATGTATATCTATGCCAGAAACCACGAGGAGAGAAGCTAAATGAGTTCCTGATGATCCTTCACGGTCCAGCAGTGTACACGAATCTTCTTCGATCGTACCGAATATCGACTTACCCTTATCCAACGGCCTCGGTACTATTTCTATCGGATCGTTTGATCGTTATCATTCGTTTCATAAAAATATTTAAAAAGAAAAATAATGACGTATCGAAGACAATTGCAACTAAAGATTCTCGTATTATCTTGAACATTTTCCTTTCTTTTATTCCTGGTTATCTTAAGAATTTTAATTATCCATCGGCGTTATTCAAAAGGAGAAGGAAAAAGAAGAGAAAGAAAGGGAGGGAGGAAAAAAGGAAAGGAGGAAGAAGAACGATCGATTGGAGTTGAATAAAACCGTAGAAACATGTATAATTCGGGATAGACCAGAAGAGACCGTAAAAACACTTTTCAGACAAACGCTATCTCGAGACGAGCATTACCTTTCTCTCTCTCTCTTTCGAATTACTCGAATATTTTTCGTCAGCTTTTACAACATTTTAATTATTCGCAGCCGTCTCCACTCTTATACGTTTTCCATTTTTATTAATCTCTCTCTCTCCTCTCTCTCTTTCTTTCTCTCTCTCTCTCTCTCTCTCTGTCTCTCTCTCTCTTTGTCTCTCACCCTTTCTTTCGTGAGGAAGGAAAGGAGCTTAAAGCGGCAGTTAAGTAACGCCGAGCGTGAAAGCCGGAAAGTATCTTATGGTCAAGTGCGTTTCTTTCCTCCGATCTTTCTTTTACAATCGAATTTCTTTTATCTCGTTTCGATTGTCTTTCTCTTAGATCGAAGAAAGTACGAAAGATAGAGAAAGAGAGAGAGAGAGAGAGAGAAAAGAGAAAAAGAGATTTATCATTGACAGTGTAGGAGGAAAAAGTAAGAAAGAAAAACAAATCAAAGCCGAAGTTGTCGTAAGACGAGAAAACGTGTTCGTTGTTCATTCTTTTCTTTCTTTTCGAACAACTTTTTCTATCACGCTCCCTTATATTCCCTTCTTTCGTTTATTATCCTTTATCCTTTGATAATGAAGTATTCAATTACGAAAACATTGAAAAACCTTCGATATTTTCAATTATTATAATTAAGAATTATTGTACTCGATTGTTTGGGATAAAATTGTTTATATACATGAAATGTAACTAATTGTAACAGTCGGTTGGGATAGATGCGTAAAGAAGAAAACGTGAAATTAGATGGACTATTCGACGGAGATTGGTAAGTGAGCGAACGGTGACTGAGTACATTTCATAGTGAGAGCCATCTTTTACGTGGCATAAGGGCACCCCATGGTTCTACGGAAACCAGAAGATAGCTAGATAGGTAATGCGATGCGCCAGCAGCATCCCTCTCTTTTTCTTTCTCTCACCCTCTCATGGTTCCTTTTTCAGCAGCCTCCTTACTTTCTTCGGCAGGCTGGCATCCCGCGATAAGTAGATCTCTATCGAGATTATCTCGAGCAGCCGGTTACGTTATTACCGCGTTTGAGACGCGAGAGCCAATGATGTTATCGAGTTCTTTGCCTATCGAATTTCTTCTCCAGGAATTCTCGATTCTTTTTCGACGTTTCTTTTCTCTTTCTACCTTTCTCTTTTCTTTTCTTTTCTTTTCTTTCCTTTTTTTTTTTTGTTCATATCTTTTCAAATTTTTCATCTTCCCGATCGTGCTCAACTCGAAACGGTTTTGCTACGGAGGGTGGAAGAGACAAAAGCGAGAGAAAGAAAAATTTTCTTGGATAAAATCGCTCAGGGAAAGGAAGAAGGAAAAAAGAGAGAGAGAGAGAGAGAAAAAAAAAGAAGTAAAGGAGAGCAAATTCTCACGGAGGGTGAGATCAGAGAATGAGAGAAAGAGAGAGAGAGAGAGAGAGAGAGAGAGAGAGAGAGAGAGAGAAAGATAGCGGAAAAGGGGTGAGAAACGTTGTTGGATTTTCTCGCTCGTGACGCGGCATTAAGATAGCGGTTTTTCTTCCTTGGAAAGTAGTAAATACGCAAATAAACTTTCCTCGTTAACCTATCAGGATTTCGATAGTCCCGATTCGCGACGTTCGTTTTTTGGTAAAACGTTAACTTCCTTCTCAGAGGTTGGTTTCTCGAGAGGATACGACGATCGATATCGAATCCTTCAAAGCAAAATGACTACTACTCGAAATACTTCTTTGCATTTAGAAAATATATCGGATCCCTTTCGAATGCCACGAAGCATGACAATAATGAATTCGAAAGGTCGTCACGTGCGGTTCGCCTAATGGCCGCAAATTTTGTGAACGCGCCTAAAAAGAACTTTGAAAGAGGAACGCCATTCCAGACCCTTTCAGACAACTCTCCTTCCCCTTTTTCTCCTTTGCCTCCTCTTCCTCCTTTCGAGTGACACGCGGCAGCCTAATTAAAGTAAAATTCTCGCTAACGCTCGGAGAAGGATCACGGTCGTTAGCTGTCCGTAACTGTGTTTCCATTTAGTTTAGTAGTACTTTAGAAAGTAGAAGTAACTGAATGGCGTTAGGTAAAAATCGATTGACCTATATTTAGCTTGAGTGCGGGTGAAATAAAATATCTTGCTAATTACGCGGCTCAGGACGCGCGTTAATTACACGGTTACGGTGTTTTAATAAAAAGAGAACGAGAAAGAGAGAAAGAGAGAGAGAGAGAGAGAGAGAGAGAGAGAAAGAGAGATGATCGAGCTGTCCTACCTAACGTTTACTCTTTACCGACTTCGAACCAATTGAAACTTAAATTGTACGAAGTTAAGATTCAATTCGAAAGCTTTTCATCGAATTTCGTTGAATGCCGAAGGCGAATACATGGTAGATAGGTTGAGATATCGACGATGAGAAATCGGTCGAAG